>NC_057811.1:86788414-87088414 GCF_018294505.1 Triticum aestivum
CGTGCCACAGTCGGACGTCTGAGGCGACATCACATAAAGGGCTTATATCAAAAGTAAATAACGGGCGTGCCACAGTCGGACGTCTGAGCGACATCACATAAAGGGCTTATATCTCACAACTTAATATTTCAGTAGCTCATGCATTTAATTCATTTCAAGGGTACATTCAAGTACGAGATAAACAAAAGGTTAGTCCATCCACAGGAATAACAATCCAACGGGTATACTACTCAAGCTTGTTCACCGGGGATTTACCACGAGGACTAACATAGATATGGATATACTGGCCATGGTCTTTGACCATAGACACGATGACTCGGAAGGTTTTGACTCTGCAGAGTTTGTACTTTAACCACAGCCAACGGATTTCAGTAGTCGCAGGGACTAGTTCCGTTTACGGTGTTTTGGAAGAAACACATCTAACCAGTACACACCCATTCAACATTCCGATGCCAGGAATCACCCTCGGCAACGTTCAAGAAAAAATTTGAGACGGGGAGGCTACAACCTCGCATAGCATGGGATCAAATTTATATACGCGCGCTCTAAGGGGTGCCCCCCTCTCGGTCCCAACCGGAAACACCCATGCCCCCTGACCGGATGACTGGCTTTAATCCAGGGCCATGGAACCCTCATCCCGGCCCCTCTATTTGGTGTGTACACGGAAAGAGGTTAACAACTTACTAAACCGTATCCTTGCAGAAGACATGTGGCAGCACGAAAGGGGATGGACGGTAACGTGGCTCAGTCCACGTTAACGTCGGAGTTTATCAGATGGCGTAAGACTGGCATGCTACAACAATACCATCTTGCTACCTTTCATGTCACCACATGATCAGGTCATCTCTCAACAAAGATCATGATAACTTTGAAACACACGGTCAGTTGCCTTGCATGCAACGAAATACTCACCGATGCTCCTATGCCATGCACAAACCAATCAAGCAAACATGCAAAACACCCGCCATATCAAAGGTTCAAACATGCTTGCCTGGTTCGGAGAAGTCGGAGTCTAGCTCGGCGAAGTTCGCGGCTCCGTCACCTCTTCTGGAACCAACGATATAACGAAACCATATACTAACGTGAACATCAACGCGTGCATAAAAATTGATCCAAAAATTTTCCAAATAAATACTATAAAAACTAGACAAAAATACAATACTGACAGAAAAAGAATCAATCAAAAATCATCTTTTATTAAAAAGTTATAAGGGTTTTAGTCCAGGGACTGATCTGTGATGAAACAGAAAAGAACCAGGGACTTGTTTGAGAAAACAGGAAATGGTTCGGAGTAAAAGGCGCCAGCCCAAAGAGAAAACGCATTTGCCCGAAGGCGCCAACAGAAAACGGTTCGAGGGGGGAAAAGAAGAGAGGCTGACGGGGGGGTCCACCCGTCAGGTTTAAAACTCCAATGGAGCTCGCCGGCGCCCGAAGGCTGCGGTGGTCGCCGGCGTCGAACCACGGCGAGGCAGAGAGATCGGAGGGTACCAAGAGTTTCAGGGTGTTCTCCCGCGTCGGTGGGTGGTGGACTTGGTCGTCGGAGAGCACCACGTCGACGGCGACACTTTCTCTGGCGGACTGTGGTTCGGGCGATGGTGGAGTACTCCGGTGGGTGCTGCAAACTCCAAAATGAAGCGCGGGTCAGGAGAGTGGATGCATTAGGAAGCTACTGGTAAGAGCTGAGAGGTAGAGGTGCACGCACGGGGGTGAATCGAGCTGGACCCCGTGGCGGGTCGAGGCGGCCGGAGTTGGGGAAGAAGGTTCCCTCGGGGCTCTTCAAGTGGCTTGGCGTGGTATTGGTGGAGTGCAGAGGTGGTGTGGGTTTGAGTTCGAGCTCGGGGCCTCTATTTATAGGCGATCCGAGGGGGTGGCCGTGAACGGGGTAGCTCCGGCGAGCGATTACGGCGAGGCTGTGGTTGGGCAGTGGGTTTAAGCGGCTAGGCACCATCAGGGAGGATCACTGGTGCCGTTCCCCCGCTAAACCTTGGTCGGGCTAGGCGTAATGCGCCGATCCTCGACGGGGCGGCCGTACGGGCACGGCGGCGGCAGAGAGCGCGCTCCGCGCCTAGCAGTTCATGACGAAGGATGGCAGCGCGCACGGGTGAGTGGATGGCCACGCGGCGGCCTCCGGTGGCTTGGGCGGCGCTGGACGGCGCCGTCCACGCTGCGCCTCTCTCTGGCAGCCGCAAAGCCGCTGCTGCCGTCGCTCACGGGGTGGCGCACCTCCTCCTACTCGTCGCCGACGCCCGCAAACCTCCAGGCGATCGTGCGGCGCAGGGATAATAAGGAGGGGACAGGGAGCAAGGCGCCACCGCGGTACTGGCGAGATCGACATCGGGCTCTGAAGAAAACGACAGCAGTTTACTGAAACTGTTACTCTGAAAAACTGAACTTGACAGAAACAGTGCTCTTCAGGTGTTCGACGAAATGATTTGGCATGAAGAAAAAAATTTCTGGAGCTGAGACTTGGTGAGGTGACCTCTCAATGCATCCAGAGGCTGCCTGAATTTTCTCAGATTTTTAGGAGGAGAAAACAATTGAATTTCATCAAATTTGGCAAATATGGTCCAAACTTGCAGCAAGCACAATTTGAAATATTTGAACTGGAGACCAGTGGATCTTCATGGATCTTGGTTGAGGGCTCTAAGGACTAGCTAGGGAAATTGGTTTGGAGGCAAAATTCAAAGTAGAAAGGGTAGCTCCTTTGTAAATCTCCAAGAGCTAAAGTAGGAGGCAGAAATTATTTTTGATGAGAAATAAATGAAAGAAAAATTTATGGGGAGGTTCAAACTGCTGGATTTGAAGTATATCATGATCCAAAGATGGGGAAAGGCTTATGGGAGGGGATTTCCACTTAGGTCATGGCAAGAGGGATTTTTGAAAGGGGAAAAGATCACTCCAAATGCCATAGGGCTATTTAAAAGATTTCAAATATATATATATATATATTTCAAATGGAAAACATTTGAGCCAACATGAGATGAAAAACCTCCAAGACCAACAGTCAAGTCTAGGATGAAACCAAACAAAACATTTGTCATAAAAAAGGAAATTTTTGAGAGGGAAAGTTCTTTTTAGAAAAAAAATTAAATACCCTCCTCAAATCAAATAAAAGATTTTGATAAAACCAAAAATAAAAATTTTGGGTGTCACATAGCAGGAACTAGAGGTTTTTCTTTATTTATAACTCTCCTCACATTTTTTTGGCTTTGAAGTGAATCATGGTTGTGGACACTATCTATGAATGTGTAGATATCTGTGAACACGAGTTTGATGTGGAAGTTGAACTTGGAATGTCGGGCTTGCGCATGAACTATACCATGTCCAATGCTTCGTCTGTTATTGTTTGGAAAGTAATTGCTGTTATTACATGACCCGAAAAAATTATTTTGTGCCACATTAGTAGATGCACGGACATCAAACAGGCATGCTGACTGGATAAACATTTAAACCTAGATATTATGAAGGAAATTTTGTATTGACAACAGTTTTAGATAGCAGGAGACGCCTAGCCTACTCTGCCTCTGCTAGCTTATTTCTGGCTTCTTCCATCTCTTCTTTGGCTTGGGTGAAGAGAGCATCTGATTGCTCCTTTCGCTTCTTCAGGAACTCAGCTACATTCTCAAGGGCTGCTGCACGCTTTCTTTCAGCCTTTACTAGAGCCACGAGGACACGAACAGCTGACGACTCCACCTGGCTTGTGTGTAATCCAGCATCATCTGGGAATTTGCACCTTGTGTCTAATCCAGCATCATTAGGGAACTGGCACCTTGTGTGTAATCCAGCCTCATTTTGGAAACATGATCTCGAGGTTGACCATACTTCCCTCCTCGCAGGAACTGCATCCTGACATGAAGTTACTTCTTTTTTAGATCAATACTCAGAGCAACCCAGATCCATTTAGTAGAAGCCAGATAAACAGGACTTGCAGAAGTGAATTCAAATGGAAAAATATAAAAATGGACTACAAGGTGAGAACACCCACTTCCTACATCAAGCTAGGACGATTAAGACTCTTCTTATTACACATCGAAGAACACGAGGCTAAGAGAAACAGAAACTACAACATATACACATCAAAGAACAGGAGGCTAAACGAAAGTAATTGAAAGGGTGTTACTTACCAAAGCTCGTTTTACAGGTTCGGTGCAGCTCCTCTTTAACTTGCCACCCTCCTTGAAGATGTCCCCAATATCCCATGTTTGGTCTTCATTGCTCCTCTGCATGTTTGCACTCGTGGTTTTAAAATCTCAACATGACAAGAAAAATATACTACTAGTAATACTCACGCATCTTGTGGGCAACATTAAAGCACTCGTCTGCCATGTTAGAGCATCTCCAACAGAAGCGCAACGCGCGGTGCTTTAAAAAAGCGTTTACAGTGCTAAGATTGAGAAGTAGAGATAGAGAGTAGAGGATAGTTCTCAGCATAGATATAGCATAGATAGATAAATAAATAGATAGTTTAACTGCTCCTCGTCGTCCGACTCCTCCTCGGTGATGTCCTCCTCCGACGTCTCAATGTAGGCGTGAAGATACCGATCATCGTCAGATTCCCAGGGCGACGTTGCTCCTAGCCTCATGTTGAATTGAGCGTCCGCTTTTCGTGTACGCTTATCCTCGTGATAGGCGGCTCGCTCCACCCTCCTTTGCGTGTATAACTCGCGCTCGTTGATGATGTCCTGCGAGAAGCATTGGCGCCACAGCGCCATGGCTTCCTTGTCCATCTCGGCGATGCCGAGATGGTGCTCCCGCCTCCGGTTGTCGTGACGATCCTCGTCGGTGATAAGCCGTGGCAGAGGCGCGAGCTCTGATACATCTCCAACGTATCTATAATTTTTGATTGTTCCATGCTATTATATATTCTGTTTTGGATGTTTAATGGGCTTATTTATACACGTTTATATTATTTTTGGGACTAACCTATTAACCAGAGGCCCAGCCCAAATTGCTGCTTTTTGCCTATTTTAGTGTTTCGCAGAAGAAGAATATCAAACGGAGTCCAAACAGAATGAAACCTTCAGGAGCATGATTTATGGAACAAACATGATCCAGAGGACTTGGAGTGGACGTCAAGCAACCAACGAGGAGGCCACGAGGCAGGGGGCGCGCCCTCCACCCTCGTGGGCCCCTCGTGGCTCCACCGACCTACTTCTTCCTCCTATATACACAATAGCCTCTCCGATGATGTGTGAGTAGTTTACCTCAGACCCTCGGGTCCATAGTTATTAGCCAGATGGCTTCTTCTCTCTCTTTGGATCTCAATACAAAGTTCTCCTCGATTCTCTTGGAGATCTATTCGATGTAATCTTCTTTTGCGGTGTGTTTGTCGAGATCCAATGAATTGTGGGTTTATGATCAAGATTATCTATGAACAATATTTGAATCTTCTCTGAATTCTTTTATGTATGATTGGTTATCTTTGCAAGTCTCTTCGAATTATCAGTTTGGTTTGGCCTACTAGATTGATCTTTCTTGCAATGGGAGAAGTGCTTAGCTTTGGGTTCAATCTTGCGGTGCTCGATCCCAGTGACAGTAGGGGAAACGACACGTATTGTATTGTTGCCATCGAGGATAAAAAGATGGGGTTTATATCATATTGCATGAGTTTATCCCTCTACATCATGTCATCTTTCTTAAAGCGTTACTCCATTCTTATGAACTTAATACTCTAGATGCAAGCTAGATAGCGGTCGATGTGTGGAGTAATAGTAGTAGATGCAGGCAGGAGTCGGTCTACTTGTCACGGACATGATGCCTATATACATGATCATACCTAGATATTCTCATAACTATGCTCAATTCTATCAATGTTAAAGTTGGTAAGTCCCGTAGCATGCACGTATGGTAAAAGTTGTGTGACAATTTTGACACACAAGGTGTTCTTTTATTGCTTTCCTTATGAGTGGCGGTCAGGGACGAGCGATGGTCTTTTCCTACCAATCTATCCCTCTAGCGGCATGCGTAGTAGTACTTTGCTTCGAGGGCTAATAAACTTTTGCAATAAGTATATGAGTTCTTTATGACTAATGTGAGTCTATGGATTATACGCACTCTCAACCTTCCACAATTTTCTAGCCTCTACGGTACCGCGCATTGCCCTTTCTCACCTTGAGAGTTGGTGCAAACTTCGCCGGTGCATCCAAACCCCGTGATATGATACGCTCTATCACACATAAACCTCCTTATATCTTCCTCAAAACAGCCACCATACCTACCTATCATGGCATTTCCATAGCCATTCCGAGATATATTGCCAGGCAACTTTCCACCGTTCCGTTTATTATGACACGCTTCATCATTGTCATATTGCTTTGCATGATCATGTAGTTGACATCGTATTTGTGGCAAAGCCACCATTCATAATTTTTCATACATGTCACTCTTGATTCATTGCATATCCCGGTACACCGCCGGAGGCATTCACATAGAGTCATATTTTGTTCTAAGTATTGAGTTGTAATTCTTGAGTTGTAAGTAATAAAAGTGTGATGATCATCATTATTAGAGCATTGTCCCATGTGAGGAAAGGATGATGGAGACTATGATTCCCCCACAAGTCGGGATGAGATTCCGGACTAAATAAAAAAAAGAGGCCAAAGAAAAAAAATAGAAGGCCCAAGAAAAAAAATTTGAGAGAAAAAGAGAGAAGGGACAATGTTACTATCCTTTTTCCACACTTGTGCTTCAAAGTAGCACCATGATCTTCATGATAGAGAATTTCCTATGTTGTCACTTTCATATACTAGTGGGAATTTTTCATTATAGAACTTGGCTTGTATATTCCAATGATGGGCTTCCTCAAAATGCCCTAGGTCTTCATGAGCAAGCAAGTTGGATGCACACCCACTTAGTTTCTTTTGTTGAGCTTTCATATATTTATAGCTCTAGTGCATCCGTTGCATGGCAATCCCTACTCCTCTCATTGACATCAATTGATGGGCATCTCCATAGCCTATTGATTAGCCACGTCAATGTGAGACTTTCTATCTTTTTGTCTTCTCTCATAACCCCCATCATTATACTTTACTCCACCCATAGTGCTATATCCATGGCTTGCACTCATGTATTGCGTAAGGGTTGAAAAGGCTGAAGCACGTTAAAAAGTATGAACCAATTGCTCGGCTTGTCATCGGGGTTATGCATGATGAGAACGTTTGTGTAACGATATTGAAACATGGCCTAACTATATGATTTTGTAGGGATAAGCTTTCTTTGGCTATGTTATTGTGATAAGACATAATTGCTTGGTTAGCATGTTTGAAGTATTATTGTTTTTATGTCAACATTAAACTTTATCTTGAATTTTTCGGATCTAAATATTCATGCCACAATAAAAAGAATTACATTGAAAATTATGCTAAGAAGCATTCCACATCAAAAATTCTGTTTTTATCATTTACCTACTCGAGGACGAGCAGGAATTAAGCTTGGGGATGCTTGATACGTCTCCAACGTATCTATAATTTTTTATTGTTCCATGCTATTATATATTCTATTTTGGATGTTTAATGGGCTTATTTATACACTTCTATATTATTTTTGGGACTAACCTATTAACCGGAGGCCCAGCCCAAATTGCTGTTTTTTGCCTATTTTAGTGTTTCGCAGAAAAAGAATATCAAGCGGAGTCCAAACGGAATGAAACCTTCGGGAGCGTGATTTTTGGAACAAACGTGATCCAGAGGACTTGGAGTGGACGTCAAGCAACCAATGAGGAGGCCACGAGGCAGGGGAGCGCGCCTACCCCCCTAGGCGCGCCCTCCACCCTCATGGGCCCCTCGTGGCTCCACCGACCTACTTCTTCCTCCTATATATACCTACGTACCCCCAAACCATCGAGGAGCACCACGAAAACCTAATTCCACCACTGCAACCTTCTGTACCTGTGAGATCCCATCTTGGGGCCTTTTCCGGCGTCCTGCCGGAGGGGGCATTGGTCACGGAGGGCTTCTACATCAACACCATAGCCTCTCTGATGATGTGTGAGTAGTTTACCTCAAACCTTCGGGTCCATGGTTATTAGCTAGATGGCTTCTTCTCTCTCTTTGGATCTCAATACAAAGTTCTCCTCGATTCTCCTGGAGATCTATTCGATGTAATCTTCTTTTGCGGTGTGTTTGTCGAGATCCGATGAATTGTGGGTTTATGATCAAGATTATCTATGAATAATATTTGAATCTTCTCTGAATTCTTTTATGTATGATTGGTTATCTTTGCAAGTCTCTTCGAATTATCAGTTTGGTTTGGTCTACTAGATTGATCTTTCTTGCAATGGGAGAAGTGCTTAGCTTTGGGTTCAATCTTGCGGTGCTCGATCCCAGTGACAGTAGGGGAAACGACACGTATTGTATTGTTGCCATCAAGGATAAAAAGATGGGGTTTATATCATATTGCATGAGTTTATCCCTCTACATCATGTCATCTTTCTTAAAGCGTTACTCTGTTCTTATGAACTTAATACTCTAGATGCATGCTGGATAGCGGTCGATGTGTGGAGTAATAGTAGTAGATGCAGGCAGGAGTCGGTCTACTTGTCACGGACGTGATGCCTATATACATGATCATACCTAGATATTCTCATAACTATGCTCAATTCTATCAATTGCTCGACAGTAATTTGTTTACCCACCGTAATATTTATTCTATCTTGAGAGAAGCCACTAGTGAAACCTATGGCCCCCGGGTCTATTTTCCATCATATTAATCTTCCGTCAACAAGCTATTTCTATATTTGTTTACTTTGCAATCTTTAGTTTTAATCTTTATCATAAAAATACCAAAAATATTATTTTATTATCTCTATCAGATCTCACTTTTGCAAGTGGACGTGAAGGGATTGACAACCCCTTAATCGCGTTGGTTGCAAGGTTCTTATTTGTTTGTGCAGGTGCGAGGGACTTGCGTGTGGCCTCCTACTGGATTGATACCTTGGTTCTCAAAAACTGAGGGAAATACTTACGCTACTTTGCTGCATCACCCTTTCCTCTTCAAGGGAAAACCAACACAGTGCTCAAGAGGTAGCAAGCTCCTGCGCCCGCTCCCGCGTCGGCACGTTGGGGAAGTTCAATGTTCTATGAGGCCACCAGAGGCGCCACGCCGCCGCGTCGTACGCGCGGGCTGCCTCGTTGGTGGTGTCGAAATTGTCGAGGCCGAGGCGCATCCCGCGGAACCGGATCTCAGTGGAGAAGCCGCCGAAGGGGCGCACGCGGACGCCGCGGTATCCCCAAGTTTCCCGGCGACGCGGTGGCATGGTGGCGCGGCAAGGCGAGAAAGAGCGGGGAGAGAGCGGTGGTAAGGCACAGAGCGGGGAGAGAGCAGTGGGAAGGCACAGAGCGGTGGGAGGGCGTTGAATTTTATAAAGCGCGCCGGATGCCGCGCGCCCGGCCGATTTTTCCCGCGCGCGTGCGATCCTTTCTCGACGTCCCTGCTATCTCTACTCTCTTCTCTACTATTATATTTATTTTATATTTAATATTTATCTCTACTTCTCTACTCTCTACTCTTTTTTTTCTTTTTAAAAACAGAGTTGGTGATGATGGTGTGCCTGCCATCCTGCAATATAGGCCGTCCGATTTATATCCGACGGATAGGAAGGAAACTATGGCAATTTTGCAGAAAGATACCCACACCCCTCTCCAGATTTGCAAATAAGGCCTTCCCTCATTCATCCATTTCTTCCACAAGATAAACTACTCATACAAATGCATCTTGATGCGTGAAACGCATGGGCATCTTGCTAGTTCTAAAAAACTTTTCATCATTTGCCACACTACTTGTTGCAGATGAAGAACCTACCCAAGCATAGCGCAATACAGGAGCGACGCACAATTACAAGATGATATTTTGTTGGACAATGGAGGCTACAACCAATTAATTTTACAGGAACAATAGCAACCAGGAAATTTGAAGGGTAGGTATGAACAAAATTGGAACTGCACATGTACTGCTAAGTGATTCAATACACACATTACCAATCGAGGAGGAGAACAATGGTTGTGGGGGTCAGTTCATTTTCCATGACGGTGGTGCTTCTGCGCTTGGCGTCAGCTTCCGAGAAGCAGATCCGAGCTCATGGAAGACGGTGCCGGGGAAGAGGCTCCGTGTACAACGACGACAGTGGACCGGCTCCAGTGCAGCGTACGAGGTCATTGATGAGGCAGATGCGCTGCGGTGGACGAGTGCGCCGATGTAGAAGGGGAGGAGCACGAAGGCTGCGGTGCCGTAGAGAAGTCTATTTTGCGGTGGGTATAGAAAATGGGGAGTATTCAGGTGTACTACTCTGGGTGTCGGGGTGGTGTTGGCTGGGTAGGGTGATCCTGAAGTTACAAAAACAGCCCCTACCAAGCGTCATCCGTAGGCCTGTTCCGAAGGCTATGATGGTAACTTCGCACTGCTCCCTGCTCTGCTACGCGAAGGACTCGGCACTGGCGACCCGCTGTTGAAGAGAGAGCAGCTTGGCATGGGCGGAGGCCAGCTCAGCCTGCACTGAGACCAGGGCGGCTGCGGTGGCTTTCTCACGCTGTTCTGCTTCAACCAGCCCTGACCTGAGGGCAGTAGTCCTGCCCATAGCTTCAGCTTCCATGAGCTTCAGCTTCAGGTCGTACCCACCAACAAGATCCGCGCGAGCCTCAGACACCCTGGCGTCGACCTCCTTCAGGATCCTCACCTCGCGCGCGTTAGCGGCATCCTCCGCTTGGGCAACCTGGTGCTCCCTCGTCTCCAACCTCTCAAGCTCAATACTGCGCTCCATGGCTTCCAGCGCTAGCGTCTCCTCGCGCTTTTGGGTCTCTTCCTCCTTGGCAGGCGTCCCCTTCATCGACGCGAGGGTGGCCCTGCGCGCCTCCACCTGCTGCTCCAAAGAGGCGTTCAAGGCCAGGAGCTCCCGCCTGCGCCCTCGGCGATCGCACGGCGACGGTCGGCCTCCCTGGCCTCCTCCAAGGCTCGGGCGCTGGCCTCGCAGGAGGTTGCCAGGGATGCCTCGGCCTCCGCGTTGGTATGCTCACGCTGGAGGTGCCCGAAGTTGATGGCCACCTTCAGTTGATGCCATTCCTCCACTAGCCGGAGGCCCTCGGCTTCAAGGCGCATGTCAACATCCGCGAGTTCTCCGCCAAGCCGGCTCATCGCGCCCATTGCCTCCTGAAAGAGCTCGTGGCGGATGACTCTACGCTCGCGCGCAAGCTTGAGTGCGCGACCAGGCCTATCGCCCGCAACAGGGGTTGCTAAAGGGGTCCGAAGCAGCTCGCTCCCTCCCAGCAGGGGGCTGAGGGCTGGTGCTTCCCTAATCACCGTCTGGGCCATGGCGGGGGCCTGGATGGGTGAGGGCCCACTGCTCGAAGTAGAAGCCAGGATCGAAGCCATCCAGCCGTCGTCCATGATTAAGGGAAGAGCCCTTGGCACGCTTGCCACACCCTAGGCGAGGCCACGAAGGAGGGACAGTGAAGGCGCAGGCTCGAGGTGCCAGGCAGGCGAGTCTACCTCTCCGGCCGACTTCGCGCCAGGGGCGGCACACTGGCGTGGGGCGCTCAAGGCTAGCGAAGGAGTCGAGGCAGGAGGAAGTTGCTTCTCAGGAGACTTCGCGACCTTAGCAGGAGGGGCCTTGAGGAGCCACTGTTAGGAGGGGAAGCAGCACTCGAGAAGTTACAAATATAAGGTACTCACTCGTCTATGGTGATATACTTCCTATGCTTCAACAGCCGGAAGGCATCCCTGCTGCAGCTTGGAGACCCTTTCCTCTTGCGGAGTGCATCGAAGTCCAGACGGAGCCGGCCAAAGCGCGGGATGCGGCAACCAGCGCAGGGCATGGCCAGTGAGGTGCCCGAGGAAGCGACCTCGGGAGGACATGGCCGAGGGGAGCCCTCGGGCTCCGCCTCAAGGCGACCTGCTGAGACCTCGGGGGCTTCGGCCTTGCGAGCAGCGGATTGCGACGCCCCTCAGCTGTCACCCCAAGCAAGAGTCGGGGTCTCCCGGGGATGACACCTCGGGAGCCTCGAGTGACGTCAACGCCTCAGCACCCGCGCCTCCAGCCTCCAGCGGTGCTTGCCCCCTGCATCCCCTCTTGGGGTAGGTTCGGTGTCGGCGGCACGAAGAGGGACCACGGAGACAGGGTTCTCGCGGGGCCCTTCAATGCCGACTGGATGCAGCCCCCATTCATCGAAGGCGGGCATCTGCCCCGCGAACACCACCCTGTTTGAGCAGCAGTACAAAAGACAGCCATCCTGCGGCATATCGGCTGGCGAGGGGTCGCCCGTCAGGACCACAAGCATCGTTCTTCATGCCTCGGGCAGGAGCCCCGACTCCTGAAGCCTCATGCGATCCTGGCCGCCAGACAGGGCCCACATCGGCCGGGAATGGCGCTGGAGTGGGGCGACACAGTGTCGGAGGAACTCCTTCATCACCATGGGCGCAGTCACGCCGAGATCCTTCAGCCTCTTCAACCGGAGCCAGACGAAGGCAAGGCGGGGGAGCGCGAGCTTCTTGTGGCCCCAGCCAGAGTTGGGGACGGCGGGCGCTGACGGGGGCAAGAGCAGGAGGCTAAGCACTCCGACATCCACATACAACCACCACGTCCGAAACCCGTCCACAGACGGCGGGAGTTCGAAGCCAATCCCCGGGCCGGCCGTCGCCGCCACAGCCTGGAAGCTCAGGCACCCCGAGCACTGCCGGGGGTCGGTCAGGTGAAGCGAGAAGAAATGGCGCCGGAGGACCACGGAGGGGGCAATGCCCACCATGGCCTCACAGACGAAGGCGAAGACAGCAAGAAGGGCGACAGATTGGGGACCCAGGTGCAACATATGGATCTGATAGTGGGAGAGCATGGCGTTGAAGAAGGCGGAGAAGGGAGGAATCAGGCCAACCCACAAGGCGTCGACGAAGAATTGGACCTCAATGGCTGTCCTGTCGATGGAGGCGCGAGATGCAGGCCAGGCAGCCGTCCTCCCCCATTCGTTGAAGTCAGCGGCGAGCGCGGGGCGCACCTTGTCCATGGCCTCCTGGTTGAGCACCAATGATCGGCCCACGGCGGGTTCAATGGCCGGGGGTGGCCCGGCTGAAGACTCAGACTTCTTCTTTCCCTTCTCCGTTCGCTGAGGCGCCATGGTGATGAGGAGGGCCAAGCTCGGGGCAGATTGGAAGAGGAGGTTGCTGATTCGGAAAGGCGGGAGACTAGGAGGGGCGCACCGCCAAACAACGGGGGATAACTGTGTAAATCACGGTGGCCGCTTAGCTAGGCGGATATCAAGGCTGCATGGGGAAGTGGAGACACCCACGTCCAATCAATCGCAACGCGTCAAGTGGGCCCGCAGGTTGTTGGGGCCCGCAGCGCTCCGCACTTGCCCCTTGGCTTCGCCCCGAAGCCAAGTCCGAGCGCGCCTTGGGCCCGGGGGCTACTGTTGGCGTTCTGGGAACGGGGGTCCCCAGACTTGCCTGCCTGCGGCCCACGACGTGGCTTCCCTAGCGGCCCTGTATGACCCATCTTCACCAGCAAACACTCAAGACCCTCGCGAGGGGCCAAGCCTCACGAGGCGGACGATGCAAGGCCTCCTCAGGGGCGGCCTCACCAAGCTGGCTCGCGAGGGGCGAAGAGATCAAGGCAAGGGGCATCTCGCGAGGATCCCGTGACGTAAGCCATGATGACCGGAGCCAGGCGGGTGCCAGCGCGTGCAGTGTCCTCGTTTCGTCTTTGGTGCTAAGGAGGCAAGCGCAGGCGAGGAGTCCCGAGGCATCAGGCAAAGATTTCCATATCGGTGCAACGACACTAAGGCCAGCAGGACGGCAGGGCGGAGGTCACCGTGGAGCCCAAGACGTCGTCACCACCACAGCCTTTGGCAGGCGAAGACCACCTTTAGTCAGGATAACTTGTACTGGCTGTCCCCCTTCAAACTTGGCCGTTGTGGGATCCCTTCCCACTCAATATTTGGGAAGAGGGCCAAGGCCTCTATAAATAGGACTAGCCACCACCATAGAGGGGGGATCTAGATTGGCTGGAGAGACACCACACCAGCTCACCAAGCACAAGAACACCTCTCCTCAGGAGGTTGTTCTTCCCTTGTAACTGTTCATCCTCAGCCCAAGAGGCAATCCACCACACCACACTGGAGTAAGGTATTACACCACATTGGTGGCCCGAACCAGTATAAATCTTGTGTCTCCTTGTTCTTTGGGTTCGTCGAGCTAGGCCATGAGATCGTGTTACGAGAGCGAGCTAGGGGGAGGGAGAGATCTTCGTGCGCACCCAGTGTTCGAACCTCAAGGGTTTTGCCGGAACCCGAAATCCGACACCTGCAGTTAAGTCAGTGTAGCTCAGTCCATATCTTACGTAGGTGTGCCATTGCTCGCTATAAATACTGTGCCTCCCACGGCATTTGGAAGAACCCTCACGTTCATCGCTATCTCCTCCCCCTCCCTCTCATGTCGACCACCATGGCATCACCCCTCCCAAGCCCTAGGTGCCCCTCGCTACACCGCGCAAACGGTCACGCGTCTCCGTTCCGTTCCTCGCCGCCGCTAGTCGAGGAGGACGCGTCGGTGTTCCGCTCCTCGCCGTGACGCGTCGATGTTCCCAATCTCGCCAGCACGCGCGTCGGAGGACGCGTCGGCTCCCCGCTACGAGGAGAACGCCGCGCAGCCCACCGAGCCCCCCAGCCTTGAGGAGCTTTGGAAAGAAATGGATGTCACCTTGTGGGAGGCTTTGCCTCCGGGAGAGCGCGCCAAAATAGAGGCGGAGAAGAAGGCCGAGGAAGAGAAGCGCGAGGGTTGTGAGGGTGGCGGAGGACGCCCGTGCCAAAGCCCTGAGTGCAGTCGGGCCCAAGCGCCTCATCTGCGCTTGGCGGTACATGGACCGGGTGCACGCTTCCAGGAAGGAGGAGTACCTGTTGGCGCCGGATCACCACACCGGTGAGATCGCGCTCGCCCGCCGGCAAGCCGCTAATCAGCACCTCGCGAGTTGCGAGGCTGAGGAAGAGGCGTTGTGTCGGCGCGCTGGGAAACGGCCGTGCACCAGGGCACTCGTGGCGCTCCTCAAGCGCTCCTGCGAGTGTCATGGCTTTTAGTAGGAGTATAATTTAGTTTCATAAGGCGATCTCATTAGTTTTGGGACGCAAATGATAAATCCCGAACGTTCAGGAATTATTAGCATCCTTAATTAAGTATGTAAAAGGGAAAGTTTGGAAACCTTGTGTATCCGTACGCATTTTGTAAGTACGTGCATATAGCACAAACGTTACTACTCCTATATACTATCGCACTACACGTCTCTCTCTATATATGCTTGCAGACTGTGCTACTCCCTCCGTCCAGGTGAATAAGTCATCTTTGGTTGTGCATCATGACCAAGAAGGAGGGAAGACTTATACACCTAGGCGGAGGGAGTACTACTATTACTTATGTACGTGCAAATGCACGTTTTAACATTACGATGCGGTTTTTGTAAAAGTAGAAAAACAGCACTAGCCAAGCTTGTGAAATGATTCAATGCAAAACAAATGCAAAAATGCTCATTTGATTGTTTACTTTTAGCTTCCTTCTCTATGGTTATTTCTCTGTCGTACTTTGTAAGGAGTATCTCTCTGGTCGGAAAGGCATGCAAATTCCCAAACCGCTTCCTACACCCTGTATCAAATTTTTTGCCTAACAAGTTGTGTCGTGCAATTGGAATTCCAACTTGAGTACTACTACTAGTAGGAGTACCAGGGGCCAGTTCTTTTAGGCTTCTAGATTAGTAATCCCATAACTACTACCTCCGTCCTGGTTTATTGGTCCCCATTGCAATCTGTGTCAAATTTTGATCATAAATTTAACTAATGAAATGTTAGAGCATGTCACATGCACTAACATTTTATCAATTAAATCTTTGGTGAAAATTTAGCACAAATTACAATGGTGACGAATAAACCAGGACGGAGGTACTAGTAGTAGTTTAGACGCTCAAATAAATGAGTGAGGCGCCTTAGGGGGTGTTTGTTTCCAGGGACTTTTTGGTGTAGGGACTAGAAAAAGTCCCGCTTAGAGACTTTTTAACTAAACAGGAGGGACTACTAGGGACTAAAAGTTGCTTCTTGGGACTAAATGAAGAAGACTCTCAAGGAGAGTCTTCTTTGGGACTTTTTGAGACTTTTCCAACAATGCCCCTCCCTGCACCCATTGCCCCGTCGGCCCATGGTGTTGTTTGGTTGTTATTTGTCTGTATACTAGGGGAAACATGGTCATTTAATAACCTCCAGGGAGGGACTAGGGACTTTTTAGTCCCTGGAAACAAACAGGGAGAGACTTTTTAGGGACTAGGGACTTTTTAGTTGGGACTAGAAAAAGTCCTAGGACTTATGAACCAAACAGGGGCTTAATGTTACTCTCCACTGTGACTAGTCTTATGGGAAAAGCTGGGGAAGAGACGACTTATTTTTTAAGCCGCCAAAAGAACTGGCCCTAGGAGTAGTAGCTAGGGATACTAGGAGTAGTAGCTAGGATCGAGTGTGCGAGATGAACCGGAGAAAGTAAATGCAGAGAGATGAAATGCAAAAAAGACGGAGGGATGTGATGGTTGCTTGTCCGTTTATTTTACCAGGCCACTTATTACTGGGAGTGGTTGGGTTTTGTGATATGACGGCTTTACTGCCATGCCACGAGTGGGGTGAGACTTTTATAGGAGTAGGAGTAGAGGAAAAACTGAGTTGGTGATGATGGTGTGCCTGCCATTTTATAATATAGACTGTCCGATCTATATCTAACGGATAGAAAGCAAACAATGACAATTTTACAAAAGATACCCGCACCTCTCTCCACATTTACAGATAAGGCCTTGCCTCGTTCATCCTTATCTCCCACAATCTCATTGCTGAGCAATTAAAAAAGGAAGTCTCTAGAATAATCTGGCATGGTGGCCGTTGCCGGCGCCGTCCATCCCCATGCCTCCGCCTAGTCCGACCACCAGTCACAACCACGCCCCACTCCTCCTCACCTTATCTATCATCTTTCTCGAGATATCATTTTTTCAATGAAATGGTCGACATACCATTTTCCGATAAAATTCTCAAGATATCATTAGTTTTTACACATGGGATTACTCCTGCATGGGTCAATCACAACATGTGTTTTGTAAAAAAAATGCATCTTGATGTTCCGTGCAATGCACGGGCATCTTGCTAATTTTTCTGCATATAATTCCAAACACCATGTAGACACGGTCTTTGCCCATTTTACAACTATGTTAGTATCGTTGTTAGTGGTCAGCCGGTGCAAGTTATAGCCCCGGGTGTTTTAACCTTTTTTTTAGTAATGATATCTGGCGATTATTTGCCACGAGCTCAATCTTAGAAAATCCCATGTAACCGTCAGATTTCCATCCGACGGTGGCCTATTTTTAAGCCATAGTATTTGACAAAACTGCCACCCTTACACACATACTGTAACTGCGTCGCGGGGGTTTGCAACTGCCATGTCTCCCAGCGAACGTTTACTGGGATTGGAGTTAGCACCGATGGCGGTTCGTGGTCGTTCCAAGCTCGGGCATTGAACTTTGTACTCCCTTCATTCCCTTATACAAGGCCACTATGAAAAATACATTTTGCATCTATACAAGGCCACTAACAGTAATCGAGGCAAAATTTTAATGATGTTTCCTCGTACTAGCACCTTGTTTAATACTTGCATGCATATAGTCATAATGACATTGTGCTACTTCCTTCTTATTTCTTCCTTGCATGCATGCGGGCGTATTAATAATCCCGGATAACGAGAAAAAAAGTTGGCTTGCAAAGTTGTCATTAAATTTTACCTTGGTAACTGTAATTTGAGTTTGTGGCCTTGTATAAGGGAATGGAGGGAGTAACTATTTTAGATTAGAATATACTACTCCTCCAGTCCTACTCCACTACTACTCTACTCAAGTAAGTTAGGGCATAGTAGTAGGTACTATAGGGAGTACCAGTACTGTGATCACTCAAGCAAGTTGTCTGGCATCGATATGACCCTACGCTACTGGTATGTGTCTCGTAAGTCAAGCGGCGTGCTGTAGTCATCATCACCTGTCCACTTCCCGCATCACATATTCGCTTCTCCATCTTTGTCCTCACATAATCTCGTCCAATCTTCCATCCCCGCTAAGGCGCCTCCCCCCCTCGTCCGAAACCCAAGCACTAACAATGGCAGAACCAAGCCGCGTCCGCCGAAAGAGTGGCTGAAATTTGCTCCCCACAGTGGTAATCAAGCTCATTGTTTCACGTGTGGACAATCTCAGTACCATGCCGCTCGTCGCGTGCTCGTCGGGGCTGTACCATTTACTCAAAGCCCTCAGGCCGGAGCTTTTTAAGCTAGCTCCTTGCTTGCTGATGCCGCCTGATCTTCAGAAATGGCGTGTCACGCAGCATAACAATCGTAGGGTGGCGAGCATCAAACCCCTTGACTGCGATCCGATCCTCGTCACGCTCAACTACATTAACGGTATGTACTGGGTCAGCATGAACACGTCTTGGATGGTGCTCATCGATGGTCGCGGCAGCTGGATGCTCGTGGAGGTCTACACCTGCGATTGATCCCCCTTCCTTCGATTAACACTGCACTGCTTTGGCACCGCGGCCCAGAATACTTGGAATCTTACAGTAGCCAACATGATACCAAGTTTGATTTGCTCAAGGTTGTAATCTGCCAAGTGCCCACAAGATCTGCGAATTATAAAGACTTCAGGCTAATTGCGTTCTTCAACCGCGGTCTTGCCTATCTGACAGGTCACTGTAGTAAGTGGATAAATCAGCACGTCCATCGCAGGATCATACATCCTCCATGGTTCTCTGATGCCATTGCACACAATGGCTTCATTTACGCTGTCGACTCCTTCTATGGCTGGTCGTATTGCTGGCCTACTCCAGTCATCGCTACAAACGGCTGTTACAGCAATATGTTACTTTCCTATGATATCATGATGGCTTGCTTATATTACTGTCAACATTTACTGAAAAATATTCATGCTCGTAACATGTTGTTCTTAAGATTGACCACATTAAGAGCCCTTTTTTATCTGACTCCAACTTGATATGATGTTGTAGGCCGCCTGGTGTCCCTACCCTTTCTAATCCCAGAACCTTTTAAAGAAAAGTGGCATGGCAGTTGCAGGTGGTTCCTGGCTCGATCAGACGACGGCGAACGATTGATGATCGTTCGCACGTATCGGACGTGTTGTTTCGCAGAATACAATCACAGTCACTGCAAGGTCTTTGAGCAGGATCCCAGCTTCTTTGGGCCTTTAGGAATTTTTGACTGGAGGCTGGTAAGTAGCCTTGGTACACGCTCTCTGTTTCTCAGACTGAATTATCCGATTAACGAGGAGATAACCGACGGCAAGGATCATGATGGCAGCGCGGTTTCGTTCATCAGGCAAAACTGTGTGTACACAGCGTACCATGTGTCTCTGCATGCACCATACCCTGATATGTGCCGCCACGCTCTGCAGCCCAAAGTAGGAGAGAGGGTTGCAAGTATCTGACTTCGACCTGTTGGCTGGAGTTTCCCCCGTCAGGCACCCATCTGGTTCAAGCCGTTAGCCAATCTCTACAGCTTAATAAATAGTAACGTCTAACTGAGCCAGTTAGTTAGATGCGTACACTTGGTGTAGTAGGATCTTTATTTAGTTTGATGCATACACTTGTTCTTTTTTGGTAGCCCTTTTGTAATGATGGTTGATCTTTGGTTTGGAAGAGAGAGCTGCGTCTTTACTCTTCTGGCATGCTTACTGCTTCTGTTGCACCCCTAGCCCTGGTTGCTGCTGCTGCTGTTTTCAATGTACAATCAGTAGTATATTTCGTCTGTTGGTTGAATAAATGTGTTGTTAGAACGACAAACACAATGTTTTGGAAGTCGTTGCATGGTCCGATCCTTTAGTGCCCCGTACCGTACGTAGCGCATACTATTTTTGGTACGGAACACATTTTCCACTTGTTGATAACATGCAGCCCACTGATGAAGGCCCAATAGAGGAGCCCATAATTAACTGGAAGGGAAGCTCTCACATGAATCCGGCCCAGGTAATTGCTCATGTTCCCCTAAACATCAATAAGTAAATAAATAAATATATAAATAAAGCTAAATGCGCATGCACCAGTTCTTTAAATTCACGATTTAACAGGAGGATATTATTTCCTATGATAGTGTCGTTACATTCAGTCGACATTATTCTTAGGCAAAGATAGCGACCAGTCTTCTTTCTCCCACCATTTTCTTCCTACAACCAGCGGACCCATGCAAATCATAGTCAACGTCGTAAATAGTTCCGGTCCATTTTTATTTTTCAATAAGAATGTCCAACCCAGCCCAGCACATTGGCGACATCACTTTATCCTCCGCCTAGGTGCGCTCGCTGTGGCGCCGCCGTCCGGCCCTGTCAACATAGTGAATCGGGAGAGGACTGTAGTTGTGAGTATGACAGTACGGACCCACCAGGTCCACTCCCGAACACAAGAAAGCGCCTCTTTTACTACTCAGATGCACCCCTCGTTTTTTTACTCTAATCCACCCTGCTGATATCTGGGACCCACATCATTTTCAACATATAGTCAATTAACGACAGAGTTGCACAACTTTTTTTGAGCAGTAATTCGGAGGAGCAGGCTATAAACTGGGTTGTGCGGTCTCTGCTGCCCGTCTAACAACATGACCAGCCCAGCAGTTTTTTCTTTGGGAAAATAGGTAGTCCAGTATTTCTTTTTGAAGAATACCCAAGCTAGGCCTATTTGTTTCCTCCGACTTACTGGGCTGCAAATCTTTCAGGACGAGGAGGGATGCATTCCGGCCTGGCCAAAGAGTATGGTCAATGTCTGTTAAAAGTAATATCAAAGGGGTTGAAAATTCCAAAAAAAAATTATAGCACATGGGAAATTAGTTTCTTTTTTTGTTTTTGTTCTTCACTGATATTTTATATTTCATTGGATTTAACATGACATAGTACTAATTTATTTTTAAATTTGTTTTAGTATGGCTACTAACTTTTGGATTAAGAATATTTTGTTCCAGAGCAAAAATTTGTGAATTTTCAAAATTTCGCACATATTTAGTTCAATTTTTTAACCCTGGTACTGACCAGAAAATGGGCTGTAATTCTAAAAATGGAAAATGGGCTGCAATAAATTCCATATGAATTAGAAAATGAGTAAAAATTATAAAAATAATAGCAAATGGGCTGTACACGCCACAGATTTTGAGGCTGACTTGTTTACACAAGGCTTTGTCAGTCAACACACGATTCTAGCAGCAGCGACTGTTGGATGTCCATCCAACGGCCGACGTGCTTCTTCAATCTCTGATCTTCCTGCTCCAGCCGCCTAAACTAGCGCCGGCGGGACTGCCTGCTCCCACCTCTTGTGGCCCGCTGTGATGCCGCGCAGGCTTCACTGGCCCCTCTACTCCCTCCGCTGGCCTTGCCGCATGCAATCAACTGCCTCCTTATTACGCGAAAAAATGGTTCCTCCCACTGACATCTGGGGCGCACCGGTTGGGAGGCTGACCTGTGGGCCTACTAAGTTGACGCGTATGCAAGGCTTGTCAAATTAGTCAACAAACGATTCTAGCAGCAGTGACCATTGGATTTGAATTGAACGGTCCTGCTGCTTCTTCGATCGCTGCTCTTCTTGCACCAGCCGCCCAAACCAGCGCTGGCGAGACCGCCTGCTCCTGCCTCCCATGGCCGGCTGTGCTGCCGCGGATGCCTCACTGCCCCCTACTACTCCCACCGCTGGCCAGGCCATGCGGCGACGGCAGCCTCACACCGCAGCCGAACCAGTGATCCCTCGTACTCCTCTCCGCGTGGGCATCCACTATTGCGTCTTCCCTGGCTCTGCGTCGTCCCCTTCCTAGGCCTCGCCATCGTCCACCGCCCTAGTGCCCTCGGTGCGGCGTGGTCAACATGGTCAAGGAACGACTTCCATCGGAAGAGTACTGTACGTGGAGAGGCTGACAGCTGGGTCCATGGCCGCAGCAAGGAAGTGCCTCCTTATTACGCGGAAAATAATGATTCCTCCCTCTGTTGGAAAAGGTAGTGCCTAGAAGGCGCTTAGGCACGCCTAGGCGCTAGGCAATGGCCAAACGCCTCGCCTAGGGCATAAATGGATGTCTAGGCAGGGCAAGCAAGGAATTGCCTACCCAAGCAAGAAATCATGCCACATACTACATCGATATGCCAAACGGGTTATATTCCAATGGCAGTAGATGGCAATTAACTTAGTTATATGCCCTAAACTAATATAAACACCCATATAATAATCACAAATACACTATGAGTAAAAACTATATTACCGCCTATACTGCGCCTAAGGCGCTTAGGCACCGCCTAGGCACTAGGCGAAGGCCAACCGCCTCGCTTACGCCTACCGCTTTTTCCAACATTGATTCCTCCACCTGACATCGGGGACCCACCGGACAGGCCACCGTATTTCGCGAAAAAACGTTTCCCCCCTGACTGCTGGGACCCACCATCTACATCTTTGTACGCAAGGAAGTGTGTCCATATTACGGGCAAAAAAATGATTCACCCCCTGACTGCTGGGACCCACCAGCTACATCTTCGCACGCAAGGAAGTGCCTGACAATCGGGACCCACCCGGTCAAAGCATATGTAGCGTTGTCATTCTGGTCGCGAACGTGTACGTACATACTGGTCTATGTAGAGGCGCGCACGTAGCATGTACACGTACGTACAACGGCCAGGGTGCAAGAAAGTAAATACGGCCACGTGCGTACATACCGGTGGGGTCTCGAACGCCTACTCGTGCATACGTACGGCCAGGGCTCGTGTACATGGCTGGGTCAGAACGGAGAATCTGCGTCGTCGTCGTGTTCATCGGGAGCCAACCGGCTTGGATGAAATAGGCGATGGAAACAAGGCCTAGCGTACCGCAGAACGGAGGAAACAGCCTTGTGTTCAACTGGCCACGGTGGAAACGGGATCCTGTTCATCGGGAGGGGTCTGGCGTACCGCAAAATGGAAACAGACCTCCTACGGTCGAAGCGGGGTCCTGTTGATCGGGAGGGGTGTGGCGTACCGCAAAATGGAGGAAACAGACTTGTGTTGGAGCACTACGGTCGAAACGGGGGTCCTGTTCACCGGGAGGGGTGTGGCGTACCGCAAAACGGGACTCCACGGGATACTGTTCATCTCCACCGTTGACCTCCTCCGGCCTCCACGGGGGTACTGTTCATCCACCGTCGACCTCCTCCAGCCTCCACCTGCGACTGTTCATCCACGGGCTCCTGTTCATCCAGTCTCCACCGCGCGCTCCTCGACCGGCTACTGTTCAACCTGCCCTCTCCACGAGGGTCCTGTTCAACCACCCCTCCATGGGCTACTGTTCATCCAGCCCTCCAGCGGCTACTGTTCAACCAGCCCACCACCGGCTACTGTTCAACCAGCCCTCCACGGGGTCCTATTCATCCAGCCCTCCACGGGATCATGTTCATCCACCGGCTCGATCGATCGGGGTACTGTTCATCCAGCGGCAACGGCCTCTACTACCACGGGTTCCTGTTCATCCAACCCCCACCGGGAACTGTTCATCCAAACCCCCCAACAACGCTCACTGTTCATCCATAGGCAACATCGATCGCAGTTAGCAGCAGTAGCGAAGGAATCACTCAGGTTCAGTTAACAGCAAGGGGTCGATCGATCGCTCGGGTTCAGTGTAACGCGTAGCCTGCAGTGCAATCGCTTGGGTTCAGTTAGAGCCCAACGCCTCGCTCGGGTTCAGTTAGAGCCCAATGCCTCGCACCCACGCGCGTACGTGTACGAGAGAAACGCGCATCGCTCGGCCCCCGACCACCCACCGTAACCGGTAACTCCCCGATATTTTTCGCGCCCTCGCTTCTACCACGGTTTTTTCCGTCATGGACGGCCCAAGGAATGTCATGCAGCTGCGTCTCCGGCCCGCCCAGGACGAAAAGCCCATCTTCTGTCATGATTGTTTTATCATAGAAGTAGGACCCCACTACATCTATGATGATACCGGGTTTTGTCACAATTATCGTCATAGAAGTGTCATAAGTATGATAGAAAAAAAATTCGTTCGGCCCAAAATGTCACGGATGTGTCTTTTTTTTTGTAGTGATCCAACCCACATCCTCCAAATATGAAGGCTCACGGGTTTGATTTGTAGCATCATTCATAAATTATAGCAACCCGGAGCCGGATAGCAACTCTGCTAGAGTGGTCTTTTCGGCTAAAATCATCATATAGGTTGTTTTTTCTCTAGACGTTGCTACAACCATGTTGGAGCACGGGCATCCAACTCCGGCGTGCCTCCCCAAGCCATGAGCTTATAACTACATTGATTTCACATTCCTCAAGAAGAGCAAGGTGGGTCAATGCAGCCGAAACTTTGGACGGTCGCAATTGCACAGGAGAAAGATTTCCACGCTACAGACACCCTCTTTGGATGTGTTGTGTAACGCCCACGATGCGGCTATATCTCCCACGTGTCGAGGCACGACTTGGAGGCATAACCACATGGTGGTTTTGTTGCAAGAAGGGTCATCTTCACACAATCCCATGTAATGAACAAGAATGGATAAAGAGTTGGCTTACAATCGCCACTTCACACAATACATAAATTAAACATACATCATTCAGAGTACAAGCAAGGTCCGACTACGGAACCAAAAATAAGAGAAGACAACCCCAAATGCTAGATCCCCGATCGTCCCAACTGGGCTCCACTACTGATCATCAGGAAACAAAACATAGTAATGACCAAGGTCCTTGTCGAACTCCCACTTGAGCTCGGTTGCGTCACCTGCACTAGTATCCTCGGCACCTGCAACTGTTTTGGTAGAATCTGTGAGTCACGAGGACTCAACAATCTCACACCCGTGAGATCAAGACTATTTAAGCTTATGGGTAGGAAAGGGGGTAATGTGGTGGAGCTGCAGCAAGCACTAAGCATATATGGTGGCTAACATACGCAAATGAGAGCGAGAAGAGAAGCAACGCACGGTCGAGAATCTAGAAATGATCAAGAAGTGATCCTGAAGCTACTTATGTTCAAGCATAACACAAGACCGTGTTCACTTCCCGGACTCCGCCGAAAAGAGACCATCACGGCTACACACGCGGTTGATGCATTTTAATTAAGTCAAGTGTCAAGTTCTCTACAACCAGACATTAACAAATTCCCATCTGCCACATAACCGCGGGCACGGCTCTCGAAAGTTTATACCCTGCGGGGGTGTCCCAACTTAGCCCATCACAAGCTCTCACGGTCAACGAAGGATAATCCTTCTCCCGGGAAGACCCGATCAGTCTCGGAATCCCGGTTACAAGACATTTCGACAATGGTAAAACAAGACCAGCAAAGCCGCCCGAATGTGCCAACAAATCCCAATAGGAGCTGCACATATCTCGCTCTCAGGGCACACCAGATTGTCCAAACTTCCGATAGGCCAGCCCAGAGTTGCCCCTAGTGGCCACCGGCGGCTGACAGGTTGGACCAACACTCAGAGGAGCACTGGCCCCGGGGTTTAAAATAAAGATGACCCTTGAGTCCGCGAAACCCAAGGGAAAAAAGGCTTAGGTAGGCAAATGGTAAAAACAAGGTTGGGCCTTGCTGGAGGAGTTTTATTCAAAGCGAACTGTCAAGGGGTTCCCATAACACCCAACCGCGTAAGGAACGCAAAATCAAGGAACATAACACCGGTATGACGGAAACTAGGGCGGCAAGAGTGGAACAAAACACCAGGCATAAGGCCGAGCCTTCCACCCTTTACCAAGTATATAGATGCATTAAAGTAATTAAGATATAATAATGGTATCCCAACAATATCCATGTTCCAACAAGGAACAAACTTCATCTTCATCTGCAACTAACAACGCTATAAGAGGGGCTGAGCAAAAGCGGTAACATAGCCAAACAACGGTTTGCTAGGAAAGGTGGGTTAGAGGCTTGACATGGCAATATGGGAGGCATGATATAGCAAGTGTTAGGTAGCGCGGCATAGCAATAGAGCGAACAACTGGCAAGCAAAGATAGAAGTGATTTCGAGGGTATGGTCATCTTGCCTGCAAAGTTCTCAGAGTTGTCGAAAGCTTGCTCCTCGTTAGCGTACACAACAGGTTCCTCATTCACGAACTCGTCTCCCGGCTCTACCCAAAGCAAGAACACAAGCAACGGAACAACAATCAATCATGGAGCAATGCACAAGCAACATGATGCAAGACATGGCATGGAATGCAAGATATGACGTGCAATGCATATGGGTACTCGGGAAGGGAAAGGCTGAAGAAGGCATCAACTTGTCAAACCAAGTATGCCGCTGGATAGATGAGTTGATTTCGGTCGAAATCGATATAAGGATCGCCGGAAACGGATACACGGTTTGCAAATGATAAGCAAGACAAGATATGATGCAAACTGCTAAAACAGCAACATCGCCACTTGGATGCAAAGTATAAATATTCTACAGCACCCAAACATGTGAACAAAATACATGGCAGTGATGTACAGAAGATGCTCTACAAAACATGAACACTGAGCTAAATCTATAAACCACTAGAGCATGATTAAAACAGCTTGGCAATAATGCAAAAGATAACAGTTTTACAGACTTAGTGAAAATGCTAGACATAGCAGAAACAGATTCAACATGGCATCTTTAAAAGCTTGATTAACTCACTACAAGGCATGTCATGGCATGGAACAAAATCTAGCATGAATTAGACATGAAAATGAAGCTATCCATGTGAAAAGCAACCTCATGGCATGTTTGAATTAAATCACACGAAAATGACAAAACAGCATCATGATGTAAAATGACATGTTTATGAACTTGCTCAAATGCAGTAACTATTTCCACCACTGGATTGGTGGGATTTTTCTACCCCAAAAACATATATAATATGTCTAGGTTAGTGTAGGAAAATCATCACAAATATGCAAAAACAAATACTGCCTAAAAAGGAAATAAACAGAAATGGGTATCTGCCTAATATGGAATGTGCGGAATTTGGCATGGCCAGAAATGGAAAGGTGCTACTTTCCAGAAATGGAAACCGCGGGGTTACTGAGAAAAAAGAAAAAAAGGAGGGTGGCTGTGGATGACATGCGGGGGCCGGTTGGAGAGTGTGGATGCCATGTGGGGGCTGGTTGTCAGCGACTCCAGAATAAGATAAGTCGTTGGCAAAAATAGAGGCGCCTGGGACTCAAACCAAGCACGAAGGCGAAGACAGCAAGAAGGGCGACTGATTGGGGACCCAGGTGCAACATATGGATCTGATAGTGGGAGAGCACGGCGTTGAAGAAGGCGGAGAAGGGAGGAATCAGGCCAGCCCACAAGGCGTCGACGAAGAATTGGACCTCAGTGGCTGTCATGTCGATGGAGGCACGAGATGCAGGCCAGGCAGCCGTCCTCCCCCATTCGTTGAAGTCAGCGGCGAGCGCGGGGTGCACCTTGTCCATGGCCTCCTGGTTGAGCACCAATGACCGGCCCACAGTGGGTTCAATGGCCGGGGGTGGCCCGGCTGAAGACTCGGACTTCTTCTTTCCCTTCTCCGTTCGCCGAGGCGCCATGGCGACGAGGAGGGCCAAGCTCGGGGAAGATTGGAAGAGGAGGTTGCTGATTCGGAAAGGCAGGAGACTCGGAGGGGAGCGCCGCCATGCAATGGGGGATAACTGTGTCAATCACGGTGTCCGCCTAGCTAGGCGGATATCAAGGCTGCGCGGGGAAGCGGAGACGCCCACGTCCAATCAATCGCCAAGCGTCAAGTGGGCCCGCGGGCTGTTGGGGCCCGCGGCGCTCCGCACTTGCCCCTTGGCTTCGCCCCGAAGCCAAGTCCGAGCGCGCCTTGGGCCCGGGGGCTACTGTCGGCGTTCTGGGAATGGGGGTCCCCAGACTTGCCTACCTGCGGCCCACGACGTGGCTTCCCTAGCGGCCCTGTATGACCCATCTTCACCAGCAAACACTCAAGACCCTCGCGAGGGGCCAAGCCTCGCGAGGCGGACGATGCAAGACCTCCTCGGGGGCGGCCTCACCAGGATGGCTCGCGAGTGGCGGAGAGATCAAGGCAAGGGGCACCTCGCGAGGTTCCCGTGACGTAAGCCATGACGACCGGAGCCAGGCGGGCGCCAGCACGCGCAGTGTCCTCGTTTCCTCTTTGGTGCTAAGGAGGCAAGTGCAGGCGAGGAGTCCCGAGGCATCAGGCAAAGGTTTCCATATCGGTGCAACGAGACCAAGGCCAGCAGGACGGAGGTCACCGTGAAGCCCAAGACGGCGTCACCACCAGAGCCTTTGGCAGGCGAAGACCACCTTTAGTCAGGATAACTTGTACTAGTTGTCCCCCTTCAAACTTGGCCGTTGTGGGATCCCTTCCCACTCAATATTTGGGAAGAGGGCCAAGGCCTCTATAAATAGGACTAGCCACCACCATAGAGGGGGGATCTAGATTGGCTGGAGAGACACCACACCAGCTCACCAAGCACAAGAACACCTCTCCTCAGGAGGCTGTTCTTCCCTTGTAACTATTCATCCTCAGCCTAAGAGGCAATCCACCACACCACACTGGAGTAGGGTATTACACTACATTGGTGGCCCGAACCAGTATAAATCTTGTGTCTCCCATTTCATTGGGTTCGTCCAGCTAGGCCGTGAGATCGTGTTACGAGAGCGAGCTAGGGGGAGGGAGAGATCTTCATGCGCACCCAGTGTTCGAACCTCAAGGGTTTTGCCGGAACCCGAAATCCGACACCTGCAGTTAAGTCAGTGCAGCTCAGCCCATATCTTACGTAGGTGTGCCATTGCTCGCTATAAATAATGTGCCTCCCACAGCATTCGGAAGAACGCTCACGTTCATCGCTATCTCCTCCCCCTCCCTCTCATGTCGACCACCATGGCATCGCCCCTCCCAAGCCCTAGGTGCCCCTCGCTGCACCGCGTGGACGGTCACGCGTTGCTGTTCCGTTCCTCGCCGCCACTAGTCGAGGAGGACGCGTCGGTGTTCCGCTCCTCGCCGCGACGCGTCGACGTTCCTCATCTCGCCAGCACGCGCGTCGGAGGACGTGTCGGCTCCCCGCTACGAGGAGAACGCGGCGCAGCCCACCGAGCCCCCCAGCCTTGAGGAGCTTTGGAAAGAAATGGATGTCGCCTTGTGGGAGGCTTTGCCTCCAGCAAAGCGCGCCAAAATAGAGGCGGAGAAGAAGGCCGAGGAAGAGAAGCGCGCCGCGGGACAAGCTGCCTGGCAGGCCTATGTCGCGTCCGAGGGAGTCAGGCAATTGGCTCTTTGGCAGAAGGCTCGTGCGAGGGCCGTGATGGTGGCGGAGGACGCCCGTGCCAAAGCCCTGAGTGCAGTCGGGCCCAAGCGCCTCATCTACGCTTGGCGGTACATGGACCGGGTGCACGCTTCTAGCGAGGAGGAGTACCTATTGGCACCGGCTCACCACACCGGTGAGATCGCGCTCGCCCGCCGGCAAGCCGCCAATCAGCACCTCGCGAGTTGCGAGGCTGAGGAAGAGGGATTGTGCCGGCGCGCTGGGAAACGGACGTGCACCAGGGCACTCGTGGCGCGCCGCAAGCGCTCCTGCGAGCGTCGTGGCTTTTAGTAGGAGTATAATTTAGTTTCGTAAGGCGATCTCATTAGTTTTGGGACGCAAATGATAAATCCCGAACGTTCAGGAATTATTAGCGTCCTTAATTAAGTATGTAAAAGGGAAAGTTTGGAAACCTTGTGTATCCGTATGCATTTTGTAAGTACGTGCATATAGCACAAACGTTACTACTCCTATATACTATCGCACTACACGTCTCTCTCTATATATGCTTGCAGACTGTGCTACTCCCTCCGTCCAGGTGAATAAGTCATCTTTGGTTGTGCATCATGACCAAGAAGGAGGGAAGACTTATACACCTAGGCGGAGGGAGTACTACTATTACTTATGTACGTGCAAATGCACGTTTTAACATTACGATGCGGTTTTTGTAAAAGTAGAAAAACAGCACTAGCCAAGCTTGTGAAATGATTCAATGCAAAACAAATGCAAAAATGCTCATTTGATTGTTTACTTTTAGCTTCCTTCTCTATGGTTATTTCTCTGTCGTACTTTGTAAGGAGTATCTCTCTGGTCGGAAAGGCATGCAAATTCCCAAACCGCTTCCTACACCCTGTATCAAATTTTTTGCCTAACAAGTTGTGTCGTGCAATTGGAATTCCAACTTGAGTACTACTACTAGTAGGAGTACCAGGGGCCAGTTCTTTTAGGCTTCTAGATTAGTAATCCCATAACTACTACCTCCGTCCTGGTTTATTGGTCCCCATTGCAATCTGTGTCAAATTTTGATCATAAATTTAACTAATGAAATGTTAGTGCATGTCACATGCCCTAACATTTTATCAATTAAATCTTTGGTCAAAATTTAGCACAAATTACAATGGTGACGAATAAACCAGGACGGAGGTACTAGTAGTAGTTTAGACGCTCAAATAAATGAGTGAGGCGCCTTAGGGGGTGTTTGTTTCCAGGGACTTTTTGGTGTAGGGACTAGAAAAAGTCCCTCTTAGAGACTTTTTAACCAAACAGGAGGGACTACTAGGGACTAAATGTTGCTTTTTGGGACTAAATGAAGAAGACTCTCAAGGAGAGTCTTTTTGGGACTTTTTGAGACTTTTCCAACAATGCCCCTCCCTGCACCCATTGCCCCGTCGGCCCATGGTGTTGTTTGGTTGTTATTTGTCTGTATACTAGGGGAAACATGGTCATTTAATAACCTCCACGGAGGGACTAGGGACTTTTTAGTCTCTGGAAACAAATAGGGAGGGACTTTTTAGTCTCTGGAAACAAATAGGGAGGGACTTTTTAGGGACTAAGGACTTTTTAGTTGGGACTAGAAAATGTCCTAGCACTTATGAACCAAACAGGGCCTTAAGTTACTCTCCACTGTGACTAGTCTTATGGGAAAAGCCGGGGAAGAGACGACTTATTTTTTAAGCCGCCAAAAGAACTGGCCCTAGGAGTAGTAGCTAGGGATACTAGGAGTAGTAGCTAGGGATCGAGTGTGCGAGATGAATCGGAGAAAGTAAATGCAGAGAGATGAAATGCAAAAAAGACGGAGGGATGTGATGGTTGCTTGTCCATTTATTTTACCAGGCCACTTATTACTGGGAGTGGTAGGGTTTTGTGATATGACGGCTTTACTGCCACGGCACAAGCGGGGTGAGACTTTTATAGGAGTAGGAGTAGAGGAAAAACCGAGTTGGTGATGATGGTGTGCCTGCCATCTTATAATATTGACTGTCTGATCTATATCTGACGTATAGAAAGCAAACGATGACAATTTTACAAAAGATACCCGCACCTCTCTCCACATTTACAGATAAGGTCTTGCCTCGTTCATCCTTATCTCCCACAACCTCATTGCTGAGCAATTAAAAAAGGAAGTCTCTAGAACAATCTGGCATGGTGGCCGCTGCCGGCGCCGTCCATCCCCATGCCTCCGCCCAGTCCGACCACCAGTCACAACCACGCCCCACTCCTCCTCACCTTTGTCGGATGTGGTGTTCCGGCAAACCCTTAAAGTTTGAACACCGGGGTGCACACGAAGTCTTTCCCTCCTATCGATCTACGCCCTAGCTCGCTAAGATCTCGCGGACGAACTCGACGAACTCGCAACACAGAAAACACGGGATTTATACTGATTCGGGCCACCGTTTTAGTGTAACACCCTACTCCAGTGTGGTGGTGGTGGATTGCCTCTTGGGCTAATGAAGAACAGTACAAGGGAAAGAACAGCCTCTTGAGGTTGAGGTGTTCTTGTGCTAGTGTTGGCTTTCGATCTGTTCGAGTTCTCCCTACTACTGTGGTGGCTAGACCTATTTATAGAGGCCCTGGTCCTCTTCCCAAATAATGAGCGGGAAGGGAGCCAACAACGGCGGGCAATTTTGAAGGGGGACAGCTAGTACAAGCTATCCTGACAAAAGTGGTCTTCGCCTGCGAAAGGCTCTGGTGGTGACGCCGTCTTGGGCTCCACGATGACCTCCGCCTTGCTGTCCTCCTGGTCTTGGTCTCGTTGCACCGATATAGCAACCTTTACCTGATGCCTCGGTACTCCTCGCCTGCGCTGGCCTCCTTAGCACCAAACAAGAAATAAGGACGCTGCGCGCGCTGGCGCCCGCCTGGTGTCGATCGTCATGGCTCACGTCACGAGAGTCTCGTGAGGTTCGCCCCGCCTTGATATCTCCGCTCCTCATGAGCCCGTATGACTAGGCCACTCCTGAGGAGGTCTTGCGTCATCCACCTCGCGAGGGTCGGCCCCTCGCGAGGGTCTTGGATGCCTTGTTGATGAAGATGGGCCGTACGGCCTGCTGACTTAGCCACGCCATGGGCCGCAGGCAGGCAAGTCTGGGGACCCTCGTTCCCAGGATGCCGACAGTAGCCCCGGGCCGAAGGTGCGCTCGGGCTTGGCTTTGCGGCGAAGCCAAGGGCCAAGTACGGAGCACCGCGGGCCCCAAAAGCCTGCGGCCTCGGTTGACGCGTGGCGGTTGATTGGACGTGGGCGTCTACGCTTCCCCACGCTGCCTCTGAATCCGCCTAGCTATGCGGCCCCCGCGGCCTACACAGTTATTCGTCCTTCGCCCACGCCTGTCTCTTCCAGTCTCCCTGCTTCCTCGAGGCCCTGGTCTGCCCTGCCAATCCGGCTTATGCTCTGCCTGCTTCATCGCCATGGCGCCGAAACAAGCTGAAAAGGGGAAGAAACCCCAGTCCTTGCCAACTGCGCCTCCATCTTTTGAGCCGGCGCTCGGCCGGCCTCGGGTGCTCAACGACGAGGCCATGGACAAGGTGCGCCCCATGCTTGCCTCTAGCTTCAACGAGTGGGGAGAGACAGTGGCTTGGCCCGCGTCCCGCACTCGCATGGATCGGGCAGCCACTGAGGTCCCGATCTTCATTGATGCCCTTTGGGCTGGCTTGATTCCTCCCTTCTCTGCCTTCTTCAATGCGGTGCTCGAGCATTACCAGATCCACATGCTTCATCTCGACCCTCAATCTGTGACCCTTCTTGCCGTCTTCGCCTTCTTGTGCGAGGCCATGGTGGGCATCGCTCTTTCCGTGGCCCTGCTTCACCATTTCTTCTCATTGCATCTGACTGGTCCCCGGCAGAGCTCGGGGTGTGTGAGCTTCCAGGCCATGGCCGCGACCGCAGGCGCGGGGATTGACTTCGAGCTCCCTTCATCCACGAGGGACTTTCGTACGCGGCGGGTTTTTATTGATGCCGGCGTGCTCAGCCCTCTGCTCCAAGTTCCGGCGGGGCCCGTTGTTCCAAATCTGGCTGGGGCCACCAGAGGCTCTCGAGCCCTCGCCTTGCCCTTGCCTGGGCTAGGCTGAGGCTGCTGAAGGACCGTGGCGTGACCGCGCCTATGGTGGTGAAGGAGTTCGTCAAGCGCCGGGTTGCTCCGCTTCAGTGCCACTCTCGCCCAATGTGGACTTTGCTCAACAGTCAAGACCACATGAGGTTCCAGGAGTCTGGGCTCCCTCTCGGGATGCGGCAGACAGTGCTCAAGGTCTTGACAGGTGTCCCTTTGCCGGCCGAAATGCCTGGGAAGAATTGCCTGTTGTATCGCTGCAAGAACAAGGATGAGTTTGCAGCGAGCATGCCTTCCTTTGACGAATGGGGGCTGCGGCCGATCGGTCTGGTGGGGCCCCGCGAGAACCCCGTCGTCGTGGTTCCCTTCTTGCCGCTGGTGCCGAGCTCACCCCAAGTGGGGGTGCAGGGGGCGAGCTCCGACGGAGGCTGGTGGCCCAAGTGCTATGGAGCACATGCTGAGTGGTGATCCTAGGGCGTCATCCTCGGGAGCTTGCGACCCCCTTCTTGAAACGCCGGTCGCTGAGGAGACGCGGCGTGCGGCTCCCGAGGCTAAGGCCCCAGAAGCCTCGGGAGTTGGTGGTGAGGCGGCGCCCGGCTGTTTGCCGCATCCGGGCACCCCTAAAGTTGTCTCTCCAAGCTCTTCGCCCCGTGCAGGTTGCCACATCCAGCGATTCGGCCGACTCTGCATCGATTTCGCGGAGCTCCACAAGAGGAAAGGATCCCCGAGAGGCAACAACATCTTTGGACCGCTGAAGCAGAGGAAGTACATCGCCGTTGACGTGTAAGTATCTTATCGTTGTGGCTCCTTGTGTGCTGTTTTCCATCTCCTGACGTCAGTTCTTCAGGGCTCCTTCCATCGAGGTGGCTGTGCCTCCTGAGAAACGGCCTCCTCCTTCCTCGACTCCCCCATCGGCCTTGAGCGTTCCTGGTCTGCTTACCACCCCTGGAGCAGGGTTGGTTGGGGGAGCATCTCCGTCTTCGTGGCGCGCTGAGCCCGCGGCTTGGCCATTCCTCCCCCATGGTCTGGCGTGGAGCCTGGCGGGTGTGCCCAAGACCCCTCCCTTGCTCATGGACAGCAGCTGGTTGGCTTCGATCTTTGGCTCCTATTCACGCACCGTGCCCCGATCGGCTCGAGCTTCTCGCGAGGTCTGGCTGACGTCGGGTGCGGCGTCAGCCCCCAGCCCCCTGCCGGGAGGTGGCGCGCCACTTGGCGCCCCGCCCGCTGCCCCAGAGGTGGAGGACGAGGTGGGCCGAGCGTTCGACCTCGAGCGCGGGCGGAGTGTAGTTCGTCACGAGCTCTTCCAGGAGGCGATGGGCGCGATGAGTCGACTGGGTGAAGAGCTCGGTGGTGTCGACTCGCGCCTTGAGGCTGAAGGTCTCCGGCTGGTGGAGGAGCGGCGCAAGCTGAAGGTGGCCATCAACCTCGGTCGCTATCAGCGCGACCTTGAGAATGCGAAGGCCGAGGCGTCCCTCAAGATCACCCATGAAGCCCACTCGTGAGCCTTGGAAGAGGCTCGCGAGGCTGACCGTCGCCGCGAGGCTGCGGAGGAGCACGCGTGGGAGCTCCAGGCCTGGAGCGCGCCCCTTGAGCAGCGGGTGGAGGCGCGCAGGACCGCTCTTGCATCGCTGAGGTGGACGCCCGTGGAGGGAGAGGAGGTCCGGAAGCACGACGAGGCGCTGGCTCTGGAAGCCGTGGAGCGCAACCTCGAGCTCGAGCAACTGGAGACTAGGGAGCGTCAAGTTGCTCAAGCAGAAGATGTCGTCGGGGCTCGCGAGGCCAGAGTCGAGGAGGAGGTCAATCACCGGGTGGCCGAGGTTCGCGCGGACCTGGAAGGCAGGTACAACCTGAAGCTGAAGCTCACAGGTACGGAGGATGCGGGCAGGGCCGCTGCCCTCAGGCCCAGGTTGGATGAGGCTGAGAGGCGCGCGGAAGCCATGGCCGCTGCCCTGGTTACGGTGCAGGCGAACTTGGCCTCCGCCCGCGCCGAGCTACGCTCCCTTCGGAGGCGGGTTGATGACGCTGAGGCCATCGTACGGCAAAGCACGGAGGAAGTGCTCCAACGATGAACACTGGAGCACGAGCATGCCCCTATGCTTCAGGATCTCCGAAACAGGGCCAATATCGCCTTGGGCCATGTTTGCGACGTGGAGGCGCCGGCCCCTCACTCGAATGATTATGCCAGCCACCTGACCTTCTTCACCGAGGTGGTGACGCTCCTGGAGGCTCGATCTACCAGAGCTCGCCAGCTTGTGGAGGAAAGGGGTCGTGGCCTGCTTGAGCGCGCTTTCTCCCGTGTCTTCAGCCACCTCCTGAATGCCGACCCCAACTTTGATTTCGACGCCGCCATCGCCCCCGTACCCACGGCTGTCCGGGGCGACCTGGCGCGTTGGGTTGAGGACAATGTGGACGCGTTGGTCAGGGCCTTCACCTCGGAGGATGACGCGGTGGTGGTCGCCGCAGACGAAGGCGACGTGGTTGACGACGGCGACGGGGGCGTCGCCGATGACGGCGATGATGCCGACGAAGACAATGACGACGCAAGTGACGCGTCCGCGGGTGATGCAGCGAGCGACATTTCTAGCTGACCCCATGTTCTCCTGTCGTTTCATCCTGCACACAAACTCGGGCGTGGCCCTTGGAAAACTTGTAAGAGCATTTTGAGAGGGGGAGCCCCTCATGTAAGCAAATTGCAGTTTTACTTTCCTATGCGGTGTGAGTTTGTGTCCTCACGGACTCGTGAATCCAGGTGCGAGTTTTCTGTCATGGTTTACCTTAGTCAGCGCCAGCTTGGAGCTGGGTCGCGAGGCGTCAAGCTTCTGAGAATCCTGCGGAGCTTGTTGCCCCGTCAGAAGGGGCCTCGCAAGAGGTGAGCACCAGTTGCAGTGCTAGCGCGCGCTCGGCATGCGCGTGCTTCGCGCTGTCCCGCTCGCGAGGAGCTCGTGAGGGGAAGGCGATGGACATGAGTCCCAGACAAAACGAGATCCAGAAGGCAAGAAATTGCTCAAATGATAAAAGGCTCCCCCCGCACGCATCGATAAAAATTCGGCTTCAACTCAAATCTAGATCATGAAAGCAAAGCTACAGAAAGAGAGATCCAAAGCAAAAGGCCGCGTCCGGCACCTAGTCTAGTCTTCTGGTCTTCAAGTCTTCTCACCAGCGCGGAGCTAAGTGCTGCCACTAGGCATGGGAGGGAGCCCCAGGGCCTGAGGCCGGCACCCCTGAGACTCCGGGGCGTGTACAACCCCAACTCATTATTACGTGAGAGTGTCACGGGCGGCGACCTTCACAGGCACCGAGCCTTCTTCACAGGTACCGGCCTTGCTTTCTATCGCCAGACGAGGGCCCCGCCTTGCGCCACCTTGACCTCCTTTGAGCCGACCGGTCACCGGGACGACACAAAAGAGGGAAAGAGGACGCCAGCGGTGCCCTCGGCGACCACAGGTCCTCTGCCGGGGGAAGGGTCGTCGAGGCCTCCCCGGCAGAGGGCCTACCTCCGGGTGTCGCCTGGCGTCGCGCGACGCGGGGAGGGGCCTTGCTCCTGGCTCCCTCCTGGCGGCCCCCAGCGTGTTTCCCTTGTTGGGAGGGGTGCTGCCGTGCCAGGGCCGTCGACCGACGCTGCAACCTGATTCATCTGCAGCCCATGGTTAGCGTAAGCCTGTTCATGAGAGATTAGCGGTACCCTGTAGTTGCCGTTGCCGGCGCGATCGTCGTGGTTCTCCGTCGGTTCTTGGAAAGCCTCGGCTCCTAGCGCCCCCTCTCCCCAATCTTCTCCAACGAACGAGCCGTGGTCGTCCTCCGGTGCGTACTCTTGGTCCATCATGCGGGGCACGTAGGCCTCCGGGGCCGTCACCCCGAACACCTTGCCGTAGTGCCCCACGCTCCATGTTGCTCGGCCTAAGGTGGCGTCCTGAGGATGGTAGCGTGGCATCCGGCTAGGACCGTGGGGGCGACGCTTGCGCCCACGCTTGTCGCAGGCGGCATAGGGGCGGCAGAGCCCCCTACGCTGCTAGTCGTGCTGATGTTGATGGAGCCCCCGGTCGTAGCTGATGGCACGTGGTTGTGGTGAGGCCTGCCGTGTGGCCCTGCAGTGGCCTGAGGAGAAAGTCGATAGCAGAAAGGTGGTTCTCCCGACGCCGACGCATCCAGCAGCTCGGCAACACGCTCCAGCAGTGCATCCCGGCCGCTTTCCATCAGCCTGCATCGCAGCAGCTCCCTTGCCACGGTGAGCGCTGCCCGCATTTTTGCTTGCTCCCTCCGTGAGTGCGGCGTCCTTGCTGCGGCATGGCTCGCTGCTCTTGCAGCGGCTCGTACTTGCCGCGGGGTGAGGGTGGACGACGCCTGGCGGCGCTGCCCCCGCCCGGCGGAGTTTGGCAGCGCTCGCGCCGCCTGAAGCGCGGGGTCGAGGTCTTCATGGGCAGGCGGCGCTGCCCGAGCTGGCCAGGCTACCCAGCGGTCGGAGCCGGCCCTTGAGTCGCCGGACATCGTGGCTGTGGAGCGTTGGCGAACTGGTCGGCGGAGAAGAAGCTTCGGCGCACCCCTACCTGGCGCGCCAAATATCGGATGTGGGGTTCCGGCAAACCCTTAAGGTTCAAACAATGGGGTGCGCGCGAAGTCTTTCCCTCCTACCGATCTACGCCCTAGCTCGCTAAGATCTCGCGGACGAACTCGACGAACTCGCGACACAGAAAAACACGGGATTTATACTGGTTCGGGCCACCGTTGTGGTGTAACACCCTACTCCAGTGTGGTGGTGGTGGATTGCCTCTTGGGCTATTGAAGAACAGTACAAGGGAAAGAACAGCCTCCTGAGGTTGAGGTGTTCTTGTGCTAGTGTTGGCTTTCGATCTGTTCGAGTTCTCCCTACTACTGTGGTTGCTAGACCTATTAGAGGCCCTGGTCCTCTTCCCAAATAATAAGCGGGAAGGGAGCCAACAATGGCGGGCAAGTTTGAAGGGGGGCGGCTAATACAAGCTATCCTGACAAAAGTGGTCTTCGCCTGCGAAAGGCTCTGGTGGTGACGCCGTCTTGGGCTCCACGATGACCTCCGCCTTGCCGTCCTCCTGGTCTTGGTCTCGTTGCACCGGTATAGCAACCTTTGCCTGATGCCTCGGTGCTCCTCGCCTACGCTGGCCTCCTTAGCACCAAAGAGGAAATAAGGACACTGCACGCGCTGGCGCCCGCCTGGTGTCGATCGTCATGGCTCACGTCACGAGAGCCTCGCGAGGTTCACCCCGCCTTGATATCTCCGCTCCTCATGAGCCCGTCTGACTAGGCCACTCCTGAGGAGGTCTTGCGTCGTCCGCCTCGCGAGGCTCGGCCCCTCGCGAGGGTCTTGGATGCCTTGTTGATGAAGATGGGCCGTACGGCCTGCTGACTTAGCCACGCCGTGGGCCGCAGGCAGGCAAGTCTGGGGACCCCCGTTCCCAGGACGCCGACAACCTTATCTATCATCTTTCTCGAGATATCATTTTTTTGATGAAATGGTCGACACACCATTTTCCAATAGAATTCTCAAGATATCATTAGTTTTTACACATGGGATTACTCCTGCATGGGTCAATCACAACAGGTGTTTTGTAAAAACATGCATCTTGATGTTCCTTGCAATGCACGGGCATCTTGCTAATTTTTCTGCATATAATTACTAACACCACGTAGACACGGTCTTTGACCATTTTACAACTATGTTAGTATCGTTGTTAGTGGTCAGCCGGTGCAAGTTATAGCCCCGGGTGTTTTAACCCTTTTTTAGTAATGATATCTGGCGATTATTTGCCACGAGCTCAATCCTAGCAAATCCCATGTAACCATCAGATTTCCATCCGACGGTGGCCTGTTTTTAAGCCATAGTATTTGACAAAACCGCCACCCTTACACACATACTGTAACTGCGTCGCGGGCGTTTGCAACTGCCATGTCTCCCACCGAACGTTTACTGGGATTGGAGTTAGCACCGATGGCGGTTCGTAGTCGTTCCACGGTCGGGCATTGAAATTTGTACTCCCTCCATTCCCTTATACAAGGCCACTATGAAAAATACATTTTGCATCTATACAAGGCCACTAACAGTAATCGAGGCAAAATTTAATGATGTTTCCTCGTACTAGCAACTTGTTTAATACTTGCATGCTTATAGTCATAATGACATTGTGCTACTTCCTTCTTATTTCTTCCTTGCATGCATGCGGGTGTATTAATAATCCCTGATAATGAGAAAAAAAGTTGGCTTGCAAAGTAGTCATTAAATTTTACCTTGGTACCTGTAATTTGAGTTTGTGGCCTTATATAAGGGAATGGAGGGAGTAACTATTTTAGATTAGAATATACTACTCCTCCATTCCTACTCCACTACTACTCTACTCAAGTAAGTTAGGGCATAGTAGTAGGTACTGTAGGGACTACCGGTACTGTGATCACTCAAGCAAGTTGTCTGGCATCGATATGACCCTACGCTGCTGGTATGTGTCTCGTAAGTCAAGCGGCGTGCTGTAGTCATCATCACCTGTCCACTTCCCGCAGCACATATTCGCTTCTCCATCTTTGTCCTCACATAATCTCGTCCAATCTTCCATCCCCGCTAAGGCGCCTCCCCCCTCGTCTGAAACCCAAGCACTAACAATGGCAGAACCGAGCCGCGTCCACCGAAAGAGTGGCTGGAATTTGCTCCCCACAGAGGTAATCAAGCTCATTGTTTCATGTGTGGACAATCTCAGTACCATGCCGCTCGCCACGTGCTCGTCGGGGTTGTACCATTTACTCAAAGCCCTCAGGCCGGAGCTTTTTAAGCTGGCTCCTTGCTTGCTGATGCCACCTGATCTTCAGAAACGGCGTGTCATGCAGCATAACGATCGTAGGGTGGCGAGCATCAAACCCCATTGACTATTATCTGATCCTCGCCACGCTCAACTACATTAACGGTATGTACTTGGTCGGCATGAACACGTCTTGGATGGTGCTCGTCGACGGTCGCGGCAGCTGGATGCTCGTGGAGGTCTACACCTGGCGATTGATCCCCCTTCCTTCGATTAACACTGCACTGCTTTGGCACCGCGGCCCAGAATACTCAGAATCTTACAGTAGCCAACATGATACCAAGTTTGATTTGCTCAAGGTTGTAATCTGCCAAGTTCCCACAAGATCTGCGAATTATAAAGACTTCAGGCTAATTGCGTTCTTCAACCGCAGTCTCACCTATCTGACAGGTCACCGCGGTAAGTGGATAAATCAACACGTCCATCGCAGGATCATATATCCTCCATGGTTCTCTGATGCCATTAAACACAAGGGCTTCATTTGCGCTGTCGACTCCTTCTATGGCTGGACGTATTGCTGGCCTACTCCAGTCATCGCTACAAACGGCTGTTACAGTAGTATATTACTTTCCTATGATATCATGATGGCTTGCTTATATTACTATCAACATTTACTGAAAAATATTCATGCTCATAACATGCTGTTATTAAGATTGACTACATTAAGAGCCCTTTTTTATTTGACTCCAACTTGATATGATGTTGTAGGCCGCCTGGTGTCCCTACCCTTTCTAATCCCAGAACCTTCCAAAGAAAAGCGGCATGGCAGTTGCAGGTGGTTCCTGGCTCGATCAGAAGACGGCAAACGATTGATGATCGTCCGCACGTACCGGACGTGTTGTTTCGCGGAATACAATCACAGTCACTGGAAGGTCTTTGAGCAGGATCTCAGCTTCTCTGGGCCTTCAGGAATTTTTGACTGGAGGCTGGTAAGTAGCCTTGGTACACGCTCTCTTTTTCTTAGACTTAATTATCCGATTAACCAAGAGATAACCGACGGCAAGGATCATGATGGCAGCACGGTTTCGTTCATCAGGCAAACCTGTGTGTACACAGCGTACCATGCGTCTCTGCATGCACCATACCCTGATATGTGCCGCCACGCTCTGCAGCCCAAAGTAGGAGAGAGGGTTGCAAGTATCAGACTTCGACCTGCTGGCTGGAGTTCCCCCGTCAGGCACCCATCTGGTTCAAGCCGTCAGCCAATCACTACAGCTTAATAAATAGTAACGTCTAACTGAGCCAGTTAGTTAGATGCGTACACTTGGTGTAGTAGGATCTTTATTTAGTTTGATGCATACACTTGTTCTTTTTTGGTAGCCCTTTTGTAATGATGGCTGATGTTTGGTTTGGAAGAGAGAGCTGCGTCTTTACTCTTCTGGTCTGCTTACTACTTCTGTTGCACCCCCAGCCCTGGTTGCTGCTGCTACTGTTTTCAATGTACAATCAGTAGTATATTTCGTCTGTTGGTTGAATAAATGTGTTGTTAGAACAACAAACACAATGTTTTGGAAGTCGTTGCACGGTCCGATCCTTTAGTGCCCCGTACCGTACGTAGCGCATACTATTTTTGGTACGGAACACATTTTCCACTTGTTGATAACATGCAGCCCACTGATGAAGGCCCAATAGAGGAGCCCATAATTAACTGGAAGGGAGGCTCTCACATGAATCCGGCCCAGGTACCAAAAATAAGTAAATAAATAAATAAAGCTAAATGCTCATGGACCAGTTCTTTAAATTCATAATTTAACAGGAGGATCTTATTTCCTATGATAGTGTCGTTACATTCAGTCGATATTATTCTTAGGCAAAGATAGCGACCAGTCTTCTTTCTCCCACCATTTTCTTCCTACAACCAGCGGACCCATGCAAATCATAGTCAACGTCGTAAATAGTTCCGGTCCATTTTTATTTTTCAATAAGAATGTCCAACCCAACCCAGCACATTGGCGACATCACTTTATCCTCCGCCTAGGTGCGCTCGCTGTGGCGCCGCCGTCCGGCCCTGTCAACATAGTGAATCGGGAGAGGACTGTAGTTGTGAGTATGACAGTACGGACCCACCAGGTCCACTCCCGAACACAAGAAAGCGCCTCTTTTACTACTCAGATGCACCCCTCGTTTTTTTACTCTAATCCACCCTGCTGATATCTGGGACCCACATCATTTTCAACATATAGTCAATTAACGACAGAGTTGCACAACTTTTTTTTGAGTAGTAATTCGAAGGAGCATGCTATAAACTGGGTTGTGCAGTTTCTGCGGCCCGTCTAACAACATGACCAGCCAGCAGTTTTTTCTTTGGGAAAATAGGTAGTCCAGTATTTCTTTTTGAAGAATACCCAAGCTAGGCCTATTTGTTTCCTCCGACTTACTGGGCTGCAAATCTTTCAAGACGAGGAGGGATGCATTCCGTCCTGGCCAAAGAGTATGGTCAGTGTCTGTTAAAAGTAATATCAAAGGGGTTGAAAATTCCAAAAAAATTATAGCAAATGGGAAATTAGTTTCTTTTTTTGTTTTTGTTCTTCACTGATATTTTATATTTCATTGGATTTAACATGACATTGTACTAATTTATTTTTAAATTTGTTTTAGTATGGCTACTAACTTTTGGATTAGGAATATTTTGTTCCCTAGCAAAAATTTGTGAATTTTCAAAATTTCGCACATATTTAGTTCAATTTTTTAACCCTGGTACTGACCAAAAAATGGGCAGTAATCCTAAAAATCAAAAATGGGCTGCAAAAAATTCCATATGAATTAGAAAATGAGTAAAAATTATAAAAATAATAGCAAATGGGCTGTACATGCCATTGATTTCGAGGCTGACTTGTTTACACAAGGCTTTGTCAGTCAACACACGATTCTAGCAGCAGCGACTGTTGGATGTCCATCCAACGGCCGACGTGCTTCTTCAATCTCTGATCTTCCTGCTCCAGCCGCCTAAACTAGCACCGGCGGGACTGCCTGCTCCCACCTCTTGTGGCCCGCTGTGATGCCGCGCAGGCTTCACCTGCCCCTCTACTCCCTCCGCTGCCCTGGCCGCACGCAATCAACTGCCTCCTTATTACGCGAAAAAAATGGTTCCTCCCACTGACATCTGGGGCGCACCGGTTGGGAGGCTGACCCGTGGGCCTACTAAGTTGACACGTACGCAGGGCTTGTCAAATTAGTCAACAAACGATTCTAGCAGCAGTGACCGTTGGATTTGAATCGAATGGTCATGCTGCTTCTTCAATCGCTGCTCTTCTTTCACCAGCCGCCCAAACCAGCGCCGGCGAGACTGCCTGCTCCTGCCTCCCATGGCTGGCTGTGCTGCCGCGGAAGCCTCACCGCCCCCTACTACTCCCACCGCTGGCCAGGCCCTGCGGCGACGGCAGCCTCACACCACAGCCGAACCAGTGAACCCTCGTACTCCTCTCCGCGTGGGCATCCACTGTTGCATCTTCCTCGGCTCCGCGTCGTCCCCTTCCTAGGCCTCGCCGTCGTCCACCGCGCTAGTGCTCTCGGTGTGGCGTGGTCAAGGAACGACTTCCATCAGAAGAGTACTGTATGTGGAGAGGCTGACAACTGGGTCCACGGCCGCAGCAAGGAAGTGCCTCCTTATTACGCGGAAAATAATTATTCCTCCACCTGACATCGGGGACCCACCGGACGGGCCACCGTATTTCGCAAAAAAACGTTTCCCCCCTGACTGCTGGGACCCACCAGCTACATCTTCGCACGCAAGGAAGTGTGTCCATATTACGGGCAAAAAAATGATTCACCCCCTGACTGCTGGGACCCACCAGCTACATTTTCGCACGCAAGGAAGTGCCTGACAGTCAGGACCCACCCGGTCAAAGCGTATGTAGCGTTGTCATTCTGGTCGCGAACGTGTACGTACATACTGGTCTATGTAGAGGCGCGCACGTAGCATGTACACGTACGTACAACGGCCAGGGTGCAAGAAAGTAAATATGGCCACGTACGTACATACCGGCGGGGTCTCGAACGCCTACTCGCGCATACGTACGGCCAGGGCTCGTGTACATGGCTGGGTCAGAACGGAGAAACGGTGTCGCCGTCGTGTTCATCGGGAGCCAACCGGCTTGGACGAAACATGCGATGGAAACGAGGCCTGGCGTACCGCAGAACGGAGGAAACAACCTTGTGTTCGACCGGCCACGGTGGAAACGCGATCCTGTTCATCGGGAGGGGTCGGGCGTACCGCAAAACGGAGGAAACATACCTCCTACGGTCGAAACGGGGTCCTGTTGATCGGGAGGGGTGTGGCGTACCGCAAAATGGAGGAAACGGACTTGTGTTGGAGCGCTACGGTCGAAACGGGGGTCCTGTTCACCGGGAGGGGTGTGGCGTACCGCAAAACGGGACTCCATGGGATATTGTTCATCTCCACCGTCGACCTCCTCCAGCCTCCACAGGGTACTGTTCATCCACGGCCTCCTGTTCATCCAGCCTCCACCGCACGCTCCTCCACCGGCTACTGTTCAACCAGCCCTCTCCACGGGGGTCCTGTTCAACCACCCCTCCATGGGCTACTGTTTATCCAGCCCTCCACCGGCTACTGTTCAACCAGCCCACCACCGGCTACTGTTCAACCAGCCCTCCACGGGGTCCTGTTCATCCAGCCCTCCATGGGGTCCTGTTCATCCACCGGCTCGATCGATCGGGGTACTGTTCATCCAGCAGCAACGGCCTCTACTACCACGGGTTCCTGTTCATCCAACCCCCACCGGGAACTGTTCATCCAAACCCCCCAACAACACTCACTGTTCATCCATAGGCAACATCGATCGACTTCAGTTAGCAGCAGTAGCGAAGGAATCACTCGGGTTCAGTTAACAGCAAGGGATCGATCGATCGCTCGGGTTCAGTGTAACGCGTAGCCTGAAGTGCAATCGCTCGGGTTCAGTTAGAGCCCAACGCCTCGCACCCACGCGCGTACGTGTACGAGAGAAACGCGCATCGCTCGGCCCCTGACCACCCACCGTAACCGGGAACTCCCCGATATTTTTTGCGCCCTCGCTTCTACCATGGTTTTTTCCGTCATGGACGGCCCAAGGAATGTCATGCAGCTGCGTCTCCGGCCCGCCCAGGACGAAAAGCCCATTTTCTGTCATGATTTTTTTGTCATAGAAGTAGGACCCCACCACATCTATGATGATACCGGGTTTTGTCACAATTATCATCATAGAAGTGTCATAAGTATGACAGAAAAAAATTCGTTCGGCCCAAAATGTCACGGATGTGTCTTTTTTTGTAGTGATCCAACCCACATCCTCCAAATATGAAGGCTCACGGGTTTGATTTGTAGCGTCATTCATAAATTATAGCAACCCGGAGCCGGATAGCGACTCTGCTAGAGTGGCCTTTTTGGCTAAAATCATCATATAGGTTGTTTTTTCTCTAGACGTTGCTACAACCATGTTGGAGCACGGGCATCCAACTCCGGCGTGCCTCCCCAAGCCATGAGCTTATAACTACATTGATTTCATGTTCCTCAAGAAGAGCAAGGTGGGTCAATGCAGCCGAGACTTTGGATGGTCACAATTGCACAGGAGAAAGATTTCCACGCTAAAGACACCCTCTTCGGATGTGCTGTTCTGAGTGTTATTTGTGACAGGATCATTGATCTTTTCATGACCACTGAGGTTGGTAAGGATTTTGGGATGCGCTTGAGGCAAAGTTTGGGGTCTCGGACGAATGCAATGAGTTGTATGTCATGTAACAATATCATGACTACAAGATGACTGGTGACCGCTCCGTAGTTGAGTAGTCTCATGAGATACAATCACTTGCCAAGGAACTTGAGCACTTCAATTATGTGTTATCATACAAGTTTATTATTTGAGGCATCATTGCAAAGCTTCCTCCCTCATGGAGGAATTTTTCTACTTCTCTAAAGCATAGATACAAGAATTTTTTGTTGTCAATTTAATTGGCACTCTTGGTGTGGAAGAGAAGGTGAGGGCAAAAGACACATGTGCTCGTTTCCGTGAGGGGAATTCTAGTGCCAATTTGGTGCAAAAGAGAAGTTTGTGGGCAAGAACAAGGCCTCGCAGTGTGCCAACTTCAAGAAGAAGAAGGAGACCTTTAAGAAGAAAGGAAAATGGCATGTCTATGGTAAATATGGACACTGGGAAAATGATTGCATGCATCACTTTGACATGAAGGAGACCGTTAATGTTGTTAATTGAGATGTTGAGATGAAAAATATTGGGTATGGTAAATTTCCTACCATTTTTAGTATGTCTTTCTCCTGATTAGTGGACTGACACAAATGCCAATATATGTGTGTACTGATATCTCCATATATTTTTATTACAAGATCGCAAGAACCACATCTGTGTTGATGGGAAGCATGACACATGCTTCTGTTCATGATGTTAGTACAGTCGATGTAAAGTTTACTTCGGGAAAGATCATGCGGCTGAAGAACATGCAACATGTCCCTACTATAAATAAAAAATATTTTCAGTGAGTCTCTCTTCTGTCGAGATGGCTATAAATTGGCATTTGAGTCCAATAAGTTTGTATAGTCTAAATGTGGACAATTTGCTGGTAAAGTATATAAGTGCATATGCTTGATCTGCCTATTTTTGTCAGACTTTTGCACTAAAGTTATTAATCATGTTTCTAATGAATCTAAACCGAATGCTTGGCACCCAGGACTTTGTTATATTAACTTTGGCTGAACAACACGGTTAGCAAATCCGAGTTAAATTTCAAACTTAACCATTGTCAAAGGTTCTAAGTGTCAAGTGGGTGTGCCAGCAAAGCAATCTCGCAAGTATCATATGACAACTGAGGTGAGGAACTTGACACCAATAGAACTTGTACATTTAGATCTTTGTGAGATGAATGATGTGTTTGCAAAGGATGGAAAAGATATTGCATGACTCTCATCAATGACTCTGCTATATATTATATCAGCTAAAAACAAAAGATGAGGCTTTGCACTACTTTAAAATCCATAAAGCCTAAGCAGAAAATCAACTTGATTGAAAGATTAAAAAGACTTATGTCAGATTGTGGCGGAGAGTATTTTTTCACCCAAGATTGATTTTTTGGTGAGGAACATGGTATAATCCATGAGAGGACGTCTCCCTGTTCTCCCTAGTTAGACGGGGTTGCCAAATGAAAGAACCACACTCTTACTGATTTGGTTAGCGTCATGTTGGATACAAGTGGGACTTTCCAAGGAATGGTGGGAGAGGCTTTGGTGACTACAGGTCATGTCCTAAACAAAGTTATATATTACCCTATTTAAGGTATGGGAAAAGAAAAATACTAAAACTCTCTTACTTACGTACTAGGGGTTGTTTGGCAAAAGTTAACGTGTCAATCCAAAGAAGAATAAACTTGGACAAAAAAACATTAATTGTGTATTCCTTTGATATGCTTTCCATACCATTGTCTATACTTCCTGGTGGTGAAATACTAGGTACGTAACATAAATGTTGGTACCGGAGTTGAATGATGCGACTTTCGTTGAGGATATTTTTCGTATGAAAGATATGCCTAACTCATTTAGTCAGAGACCATACACAACTCGAACCCTCTGTTCCGTTGGAACATTATGAACGAACACTTGATGAGATCCCTAAAGGGAGGGGTGATAATGAAGCTCTTAGAAAGAGCAAGAGACAAATGATTGCAAAGTCCTTTGATAATGACTTCATTGTGTACCTCGTGGATGATACTCCCACTTTCATTTCAGAAGCTTATGCATCTCTCGTTGCTGGCTACTAGAAGGAAGTTGTACGTAGTGAGATGGACTCTAGCACAGATAATGGGACATGGGAGATCACTCATCGTCCTTATGGGTGTAAACATGTAGGATGTATGTAGATGTTCAAGAAAAATCTTAGGCCCGATTGTAGCATTGAAAGGTACAAGGATCTGAAGGAAATATGCCCTAGAGGCAATAATAAAGTTGTTATTTATGTTTCCTTATATCATGATAAATGTTTATTATTCATGCTAGAATTGTATTAACCGGAAACTTAGTACATGTGTGAATACATAGACAAACAGAGTGACCCTAGTATGCCTCTACTAGACTAGCTCATTAATCAAAGATGGTTAAGTTTCCTGACCATAGACATGTGTTGTTGAAGTCGCTTGAAGCTACGTTGGTATTTCCCCAAAGAGGAAGGGATGATGTAGCGCAACGGCGGTAGGTATTTCCCTCAGAAATGAAACCAAGGTTATCGAACCAGTAGGAGAACCAAGCAACACAATGTAAACAACCCCTGCACACAAATAACAACACCTCGCAACCCGACGTGTTAAAGGGGTTATCAATCCCTTTCGGGGTACGGTGCCAGAAATTGCATGTTGACGGGAGAAAATTGTAATAGATCGAAATAATAGATCGCAAATAAAATAAGTGCAGCAAATTATTTTTGTATTTTTGGTTTAATAGATCTGAATAAAAAGTGCAAATAAAATAGATCGCAAAGCAAATATATGAGAAAGAAGACTCGGGGGCCGTAGATTTCACTAGCACTTCGTTTGGATGTTGATATTCAGGCCCAGATATTGATATTGGCATTGGATAGCCCGAATTCTGCTGTTTAGATGTACAAGGAATCAACCCACCGAATTGGGCTGAAATATTCGTTGCCCCGCTCTGAAAGCCCGCGTATCCGTTCCCGAATTCGGAGGGGGGGAGCTTGATATCACTTGAAAGAGTGGGCATCAAGTCAGCAACAACCCCAAAATGCCAAAGAGCTATATAACTTGCGACACTCTCGTGCTAGAAATGTAGTAGAGAGAACTTTTGGGTTGTGGAAGAAGAAGTGGGGTATTCTTCGCACTCAAAGTTTCTTTGACATAAAGGACCAGGTAACATGTGTCCATTGGGTTTTCAATAAGATGCATAACATAGTGAAAAATTCTTACGTAAAGAGAACATTGTTGCAGATTCGAATCATTAATGCTTGTTGTGTGTTACACAACTTTGCAAGGGATAGGCAACATATGATGGATGACTTATTGCTGCATGAAGTGGATAATGAAATAGATTCCCAGCCAATTGAGGCTGATGATGCTAACTCAATAAGAAGTGTTCAAGTCACTAATGCATGGACCAACTTCAGGAACCAATTATCTAATGACATGTTTGCTGAATATGTTGTGGCGCATGCAAATTTACAGCAGTAGTATGACATGTGATTTAGCAAGATGATGTCTTTTGCTTTTGTGGTAGCTAGATGTTGGATTAGCAAGATGATGTATTTTGCTTTTGGGCTAGCTAGATGATGGATTAGCTGGATGTTCTGTTTTGTGCATAGCTATCGGATGGTGACGTTTGGATATTTTGTACATCATCACCATGAGAAAGCAATTAATATATGTTTCCTTTTGTTTGTCAATTGTTATTCAAATTTTTACTTTCAGCACCATGGTTGAAGAAACAAAGAAGAAGTTTAGTAGAGATTACTTGACATGGACAGATGGGATGGATAAGGTATTGTTGGATGTCTTTGTTGAACATCACAACAGAGGTGATCAGGGCCAAAATGGATGGAAGCCACATGTGTACAATGATGCTATAAAGGCAATACATGATAAGTGCGGACTACATGTCACAAAGGAGAAAATATGTTCAAGGATGAAAACTTTTGACAAGCATTGTGCTACAATTAGCAAGATTCTTTCTCGGAGCGGGTTTGGTTGGGATTGGGTCAATAACAAGCTACTCATGGATAGTGATGATGTGTGGAACAAATATGTCCAGGTAAAAAAATTATGTTTAATTAATTTAATCTATCATATATGCATGCAAGTGATTTACTTTGTATGTGTGTACAGGCTAATCCGAAGGCAGCTTGTTACAAAAACAAAGAAGTGAAGAATTGGGAGGCAATATTAACACTATACTCCAAAGATCAAGCAACCGGTGATGGTGCAATGACAGGTGCTGAAAGTGCAGCGCAACCAATAGAACTAGATGAAGTAGTCGTCGAAGCCTCTCCGGAATTGCCACCAAAAAGGCAGCGAATAGGTGATGCTATTGTTGGAAATATGCCCTAGAGGCAATAATAAATTGGTTATTATTATATTTCCTTGTTCATGATAATCGTTTATTGTCCATGCTAGAATTGTATTGATAGGAAACTTAGATACATGTGTGGATACATAGACAACACCATGTCCCTAGTAAGCCTCTAGTTGACTAGCTCGTTGATCAATAGATGGTTACGGTTTCCTGACCATGGACATTGGATGTCGTTGATAACGGGATCACATCATTAGGAGAATGATGTGATGGACCCATTCCTAAGCCTAGCACAAGATCGTGTAGTTCGTTTGCTCAGAGCTTTTCTAATGTCAAGTATCAGTTCCTTAGACCATGAGATTGTGCAACTCCCGGATACCGTAGGAATGCTTTGGGTGTACCAAACGTCACAACGTAACTGGGTGGCTATAAAGGTGCACTACAGGTATCTCCGAAAGTGTCTGTTGGGTTGGCACGAATCGAGACTGGGATTTGTCACTCCGTGTAAACGGAGAGGTATCTCTGGGCCCACTCGGTAGGACATCATCATAATGTGCACAATGTGACCAAGGAGTTGATCACGGGATGATGTGAGTTACGGAACGAGTAAAGAGACTTGCCGGTAACGAGATTGAACAAGGTATCGGGATACCGACGATCGAATCTCGGGCAAGTAGCATACCGATAGACAAAGGGAATTGAATACGGGATTGATTGAATCCCCGACATCGTGGTTCATCTGATGAGATCATCGTGGAACATGTGGGAGCCAACATGGGTATCCAGATCCCGCTATTGGTTATTGACCGGAGAACGTCTCGGTCATGTCTGCATGGTTCCCGAACCCGTAGGGTCTACACACTTAAGGTTCGATGACGCTAGGGTTATAGGGAAAGTATGTACATGGTTACTGAATGTTGTTCGGAGTCCCGGATGAGATCCCGGACGTCACGAGGAGTTCCGGAAATGGTCCGGAGGTAAAGATTTATATATGGGAAGTCCTGTTTTGGTCACCGGAAATGTTTCGGGTGATATCGGTAATGTACCGGGACCACCGGGAGGGTCCCGGGGGTCCACCAAGTGGGGCCACCAGCCCCAGGAGGCTGCGTGGGCCAAGTGTGGGAGGGGACCAGCCCCAGGTGGGCTGGTGCGCCCCCCACCAAGGCCCAAAGCGCATGGGAGAGTGGGAGGGGGCAAACCCTAGGTCCAGATGGGCCTTAAGGCCCACCCTAGTGGCGCCCCCCCCCCTCTCCTCCCCTTGGCTGCCCCCCTTAGATGGGATCTAGGGCTGGCCGCCTCCCCTTGGGGTGGGAACCCTAGAGGGGGCGCAGCCCCCCCCCCCCCCCCCCCCCCCCCTATATATAGTTGAGGTTTGGGGCTGCCCAAGACATGAGAACGTCTCTCTTTCGGCGCAGCCCTACCCCTCTCCCTCCTCCTCCTCTCCCGCGGTGCTTGGCGAAGCCCTGCGGGATTGCCACGCTCCTCCATCACCACCACGCTGTCGTGCTGCTGCTGGATGGAGTCTTCCCCAACCTCTCCCTCTCTCCTTGCTGGATCAAGGCGTGGGAGACGTCACCGGGCTGCACGTGTGTTGAACGCGGAGGCACCATTCTTCGGTGCTTAGATCGGAATCAACCGCGATCTGAATCGCTACGAGTACGACTCCCTCATCCGCGTTCTTGCAACACTTCCGCATCGCGATCTACAAGGGTATGTAGATGCACTCCCCTTCCCCTCGTTGCTAGATTACTCCATAGATTGATCTTGGTGGTGCGTAGAAAATTTTGAATTTCTGCTACGTTCCCCAACAGTGGCATCATGAGCTAGGTCTATGCGTAGTTTCTATGCACGAGTAGAACACAAAGTAGTTGTGGGCGTAGATGTTGCCAATTCTTCTTGCCGTTACTAGTCTTATCTTGTTTCGGCGGCATTGTGGGATGAAGCGGCCCGGACCGACCTTACACGTACGCTTACGTGAGACAGGTTCCACCGACTGACATGCACTAGTTGCATAAGGTGGCTAGCGGGTGTCTGTCTCTCCCACTTTAGTCGGGACGGATTCGATGAAAAGGGTCCTTATGAAGGGTAAATAGAAATTGGCATATCACGTTGTGGTTTTACGTAGGTAAGAAACGTTCTTGCTAGAAACCTATACAAGCCACGTAAAAACTTGCAACAACAATTAGAGGACGTCTAACTTGTTTTTGCAGCATGTGCTATGTGATGTGATATGGCCAGAAGATGTGATGAATGATATATGTGATGTATGAGATTGATCATATTCTTGTAATAGGAATCGCGACTTGCATGTCGATGAGTATGACAACCGGCAGGAGCCATAGGAGTTGTCTTTATTTTTTGTATGACCTGCGTGTCATTGAATAACGCCATGTAAATTACTTACTTTATTGCTAAGCGCGTTAGCCATAGAAGTAGAAGTAATCGTTGGCGTGACAACTTCATGAAGACACAACGATGGAGATCATGATGATGGAGATCATGGTGTCATGCCGGTGACAAAGATGATCATGGTGCCCCGAAGATGGAGATCAAAGGAGCAAAATGATATTGGCCATATCATGTCACTATTTGATTACATGTGATGTTTATCATGTTATGCATCTTATTTTCTTAGAACGACGGTAGCATAAATAAGATGATCCCTCACTAAAAATTTCAAGAGACGTGTTCCCCCTAACTGTGCACCGTTGCGAAGTTCGTTGTTTCGAAGCACCACGTGATGATCAGGTGTGATAGATTCTAACGTTCGAATACAACGGGTGTTGACGAGCCTAGCATGTACAGACATGGCCTCGGAACACATGCGAAACACTTAGGTTGACTTGACGAGCCTAGCATGTACAGACATGGCCTCGGAACACAAGAGACCGAAAGGTCGAACATGAGTCGTATAGCAGATATGATCAACATGGAGATGTTCACCGATGATGACTAGTCCGTCTCACGTGATGATCGGACACGGCCTAGTTTGACTCGGATCATGTATCACTTAGATGACTAGAGGGATGTCTATCTGAGTGGGAGTTCAATAATCAAATGAACTTCATTATCATGAACATAGTCAAAAGGTCTTTGCAAATTATGTCATAGCTTGCGCTTTAGTTCTACTGTTTAAGATATGTTCCTAGAGAAAATTTAGTTGAAAGTTGATAGTAGCAATTATGCGGACTGGGTCCGTAAACTGAGGATTGTCCTCATTGCTGCACAGAAGGCTTATGTCCTTAATGCACCGCTCGGTGTGTTGAACCTCAGCGTCGTCTGTAGATGTTGCGGAACATCTGACATACACGTTTTGATAACTACGTGATAGTTCGGTGCGTAATGCTAACGGTTTAGAATTGTGGCACCAAAGACGGTTTTTGAAACGTCGCAGAACATATGAGATGTTCCGAAGACTGAAATTGGGATTTCAGACTAGTGCCCACGTCAAGAGGTATGAGACCTCTGACAAGTTTCTTAAGCCTGCAAACTAAGGAAGAAAAGCTCAATAGTTGAGCATGTGCTCAGATTGTCTGAGTACTACAATCACTTGAATCGAGTGGGAGTTAATCTTCCAGATGAGATAGTGATGGTTCTCCATAGTCACTGCCACCAAGCTATTAGAGCTTCGTGATGAACTATAACATATCAGGGATAGACATGATGACTTTGAGCTATTCGCGATGTTTGACACCGCGAAAGTAGATATCAAGAAGGAGCATCAATTGTTGATGGTTAGTAAAACCACTAGTTTCTAGAAGGGCAAGGGCAAGAAGGGATACTTCATGAAACGGCAAATCAGTTGCTACTCTAGTGAAGAATCCCAAGGTTGAACCCAAACCCGAGACTAAGTGCTTCTGTAATGAGGGGAACGGTCACTGAAGCGGAGCTACCCTAGATACTTGGTAGATGAGAAGGCGGGCAAGGTCGACAGAAGTATATTGGATATACATTATATGAATGTGTACTTTACTAGTACTCCTAGCAGCACCAGGGTATTAGATACCGGTTCGGTTGCTAAGTGTTAGTAACTCGAAATAAAAGCTGCGGAATAAATGGAGACTGGCTAAAGGTGAGATGACGATGTGTGTTGGAAGTGTTTCCAAGGTTGATGTGATCAAGCATCGCATGCTCCCTCTACCATCGAGATTTGTTGTTTGCGTTGAGCATGATTGGATTATGTTTATCGCAATACGGTTATTCATTTAGGGAGAATAATGGTTACTCTGTTTATTTGAATAATACCTTCAATGGTCTTGCACCTAAAATGAATCTCGATCGCAGTGATACACATGTTCGTGCCAAAAGATATAAAATAGTAATGATAGTACCACATTCTTGTGGAACTGCCATTTGAGTCATATTGGTATAGAACGCATGAAGAAGCTCCATGTAGATGGATCTTTGGACTCACTCGTTTTTGAAAAGATTGAGACATGCGAACCATGTCTATTGGTATATATGCATGAAGAAACTCCATGCAAATGGATCGTTTGGACTCACTTGATTTTGAATCACTTGAGACATGCAAATCATACCACATGGGCAAGATGACTGCAAGGCCTCGTTTTCAGTAAGATGGAACAAGAGAGCAACTTATTGGAAGTAGTACGTTTTGATGTATGCAGTCCAATGAGTGCTGAGGCATGCAGTGGATATCGTTGTGTTCTTACTTCACAGATGATTTGAGTAGATGCTGAGTGTATTTACTTGATGAAACACAAGTCTGAATTATTGAAATGTTCAAGTAATTTCAGAGTGAAGTTGAAGATCGCCGTGACAAGAGGATAAAATGTCTGTGATATGATCATAGAGATGAGTATCTGAATTACGAGTTTGGCACACAATTAAGACATTGTGGAAAGTGTTTCACAATTAATACCGCGTGGAACACCATAGTGTGATGGTGTGTCCGAACATCATAACTGCACCCTATTGGATATGGTGCATACCATGATGTTTCTTATCGAATTACCACTATCGTTTATGGGTTAGGCATTAGAGATAACCGCATTCACTTTAAATAGGGCACCACGCAATTCCGTTGAGACGACACCGTTTAGAGAAACCTAAGTTGTCGTTTCTTAAAAGTTTGGGGCTACGATGCTTATGTGAAAAAGTTTCAGGCTGATAAGCTCGAACCCAAAGCGGATAAATGCGTCTTCATAGAATACCCAAAAACAGTTGGGTATACCTCCTATTTCAAATCTGGAAGCAAAAGTAATTGCTTCTAGAAACAGGTCCTTTCTCGAGGAAAAGTTTCTCTCGAAAGAATTGAGTGGGAGGATGGTGGAGACTTGATAAGGTTATTGAACCGTCACTTCAACTAGTGTGTAGCAGGGCACAGGAAGTTGTTCCTGTGGCACCTACACCAATTGAAGTGGAAGCTTATGATAGTGATCATGAAACTTCGGATCAAGTCACTACCAAACCTCGTAGGACGACGAGGATGCGTACTACTTCAGAGTAATGCGTGATCCTGTCTTGGAAGTCATGTTGCTAGACAACAATGAACCTACGAGCTATGGGGAAGCGATGGTGGGCCCGGATTCCGACAAATGGTTAGAAGCCATGAAATCCGAGATAAATGGATCTTTAAGAAGAAGACGGACATGGACGGTAATGTTACCGTCTATGAAGCTCGAATTGTGGCAAAGAGTATTTCCACAAGTTCAAGGAGTTGACTACAGTGAGATTTTCTCATCCGTAGCGATGCTTAAGTCCGTCGGAATCATGTTAGCATTAGCTGCATTTATGAAATCTGGCAGATGGATGTCAAAACAAGTTTCCTTACCAGTTTTCGTAAGGAAAGGTTGTATGTGATACAATCAGAAAGGTTTTGTCGATCCTAAGGATGCTAAAAGGTATGCTAGCTCCAGCGATCCTTCCATGGATTAGAGCAAGCATCTCGAAGTCAGAATATACGCTTTGATGGAGTGATCAAAGTTTTTGGGTTTATACAAAGTTTGTTAGAAACTTGTATTTACAATAAAGTGAGTGAGAGCGCCACAACATTTCTGATAAGTATACGTGAATGACATATTGTTGATCCGAAATGATGTAAAATTTCTGGAAAGCATAAAGGGTTGTTTGAAAGGAGTTTTTCAAAGGAAGACCTGGATAAAGCTGCTTACATGTTGGGCATCAAGATCTATAGAGATAGATCAAGACGCCTGATGATACTTTCAAAGAACGCACACCTTGACATGATTTTGAAAGAGTTCAAAATAGATCAGCAAAGAAGGAGTTCTTGGCTGTGTTACAAGGTGTGAGTATTGAGTAAGACTCAAGACCTGACCACAGCAGAAGAGAGAGAAAGGACGAAGGTCGTCCCCTATGCTTTAGACGTAGGCTCTACAGTATGCTATGCTGTGTACCGCACATGTAGTGTGCCTTGCCATGAGTTGGTCAAGGGGTACAATAGTGATCCGGGAATGGATTACATGACAGCGGTCGAACTTATCCTTAGTATCTAGTGGACTAAGGAATTTTCTCAATTATGGAGGTGAAAAGGACTTCGTCGTAAAGAGTTACGTCAATGTGAACTTTGACACTAATCCGGATGACTCTGAGTAGTAAACCGGATTCGTATAGTAGAGCAATTATTTGAAATGGCTCCAAATAGCGCGTGGTAGCATCCACAAGATGACATAGATATTCGTAAAGCACACACGGATCTGAAAGGTTCAGACCCGTTGACTAATAACCTCTCTCACAAGCATAACATGATCAAACCAGAACTCATTGAGTGTTAATCACATCGTGATGTGAACTAGATTGTTGACTCTAGTAAACTCTTTGGATGTTGGTCACATGGTGATGTGACCTATGAGTGTTAATCACATGGTGATGTGGACTAGATTATTGACTCTAGTGCAAGTGGGAGACTGTTGGAAATATGCCCTAGAGGCAATAATAAATTGGTTATTATTATATTTCCTTGTTCATGATAATCGTTTATTGTCCATGCTAGAATTGTATTGATAGGAAACTCAGATACATGTGTGGATACATAGACAACACCATGTCCCTAGTAAGCCTCTAGTTGACTAGCTCGTTGATCAATATATGGTTACGGTTTCCTGACCATGGACACTGGATGTCGTTGATAACGGGATCACATCATTAGGAGAATGATGTGATGGACAAGACCCATTCCTAAGCCTAGCACAAGATCGTGTAGTTCGTTTTCTCAGAGCTTTTCTAATGTCAAGTATCAGTTCCTTAGACCATGAGATTGTGCAACTCCCGGATACCATAGGAATGCTTTGGGTGTACCAAACGTCACAACATAACTGGGTGGCTATAAAGGTGCACTACAGGTATCTCCGAAAGTGTCTGTTGGGTTGGCACGAATCGAGACTGGGATTTGTCACTCCGTGTAAACGGAGAGGTATCTCTAGGCCCACTCGGTAGGACATCATCATAATGTGCACAATGTGACCAAGGAGTTGATCACGGAATGATGTGAGTTACGGAACGAGTAAAGAGACTTGCCGGTAACGAGATTGAACAAGGTATCGGGATACCGACGATCGGATCTCGGGCAAGTAGCATACCGATAGACAAAGGGAATTGAATACGGGGTTGATTGAATCCCCGACATCGTGGTTCATCCAATGAGATCATCATGGAACATGTGGGAGCCAACATGGGTATCCAGATCCCGCTGTTGGTTATTGACCGGAGAACGTCTCGGTCATGTCTGCATGGTTCCCGAACCCGTAGGATCTACACACTTAAGGTTCGATGATGCTAGGTTATAGGGAAAGTATGTACGTGGTTACCGAATGTTGTTCGGAGTCCCGGATGAGATCCCGGACGTCACGAGGAGTTCCGGAAATGGTCCGGAGGTAAAGATTTATATATGGGAAGTCCTGTTTTGGTCACCGGAAAAGTTTCGGGTGATATCGGTAATGTACCGGGACCACCGGGAGGGTCCCGGGGGTCCACCAAGTGGGGCCACCAGCCCCAGGAGGCTGCGTGGGCCAAGTGTGGGAGGGGACCAGCCCCAGGTGGGCTGGTGCGCCCCCCACCAAGGCCCAAAGCGCATGGGAGAGTGGGAGGGGGCAAACCCTAGGTCCAGATGGGCCTTAAGGCCCACCCTAGTGGCGCCCCCCCCCCCCTCTCCTCCCCTTGGCTGCCCCCCTTAGATGGGATCTAGGGCTGGCCACCTCCCCTTGGGGTGGGAACCCTAGAGGGGGCGCAGCCCCCTCCCCCCCCCCCTATATATAGTTGAGGTTTGGGGCTGCCCAAGACATGAGAACGTCTCTCTTTCGGCGCAGCCCTACCCCTCTCCCTCCTCCTCCTCTCCCGCGGTGCTTGGCGAAGCCCTGCGGGATTGCCACGCTCCTCCATCACCACCACGCTGTCGTGCTGCTGCTGGATGGAGTCTTCCCCAACCTCTCCCTCTCTCCTTGCTGGATCAAGGCGTGGGAGACGTCACCGGGCTGCACGTGTGTTGAACGCGGAGGCACCGTTCTTCGGTGCTTAGATCGGAATCAACCGCGATCTGAATCGCTACGAGTACGACTCCCTCATCCGCGTTCTTGCAACGCTTCTGCATCGCGATCTACAAGGGTATGTAGATGCACTCCCCTTCCCCTCGTTGCTAGATTACTCCATAGATTGATCTTGGTGATGCGTAGAAAATTTTGAATTTCTGCTACGTTCCCCAACAGCTATCTTGTGCATGCTTGGAGAAATGAAGGGTTCTTTTCAAGATGCTATGAAATCACTTGAGCCCCTAGAACTGCCCAAGGTTACTCCTCCTCTTGAAATACTTGCTGCCCTTGAAAAGATCCCAGATTTGGCTCGTTCAGACATGTTACGAGCATATGGCAAACTCATCCTTAGTGAACGTTTATTCCAAGCGCTTATGGAGTTACCCATGGAGTTTAGGAAGGAGTGGCTGTTGATGCTCAACGATAAGAACAATGTTTGATTAGTTTCAAGTGCTTATCTCGTTTCTTTGTCTCATGTAATAGCTATGAACTTGCTGTACTTGAATTTCCTATGTCATGTAATGATGGAAAACACATGTATTGTGTGCTTCATCTGATCGCACTTGAATTTTCTATGTTATATGTTGTTGTTGGCTAAGTGCTGATTTATAAGTGCTGCTGTTTATAAGAGTTGCTGATGAAAAGTGCTGCTGTTGTTGGACAAGTGATGCTGTATAAGTGCTGCTGTACATGTGCTGCTGCTGTATAGGTGCTGCTGTGCAAGTGCGGCTGATGTATAAGTGCTGCTGTATATGTGCTGCTGCTATAGAATAAGTGCTGCTGTATAAGTTATGTTGTTGTAAAATTGTTGTTTTTGGAAAATTGCATCTAATTTATAATTGTTGCCATTGTATTCTTCATATATAATCATTCAAAAAATATGTACATTGTAGTCCTGCTGTATATGTACATATTGAATATAATGTAGTTTCAAACATTACATCAAAGTTCAATTTTCATCATATGACAAATAGACAATTCCAATGTAGAGAATGACCATCCAACCAAGTTTCTGAATTGAGCCTCTCAGCCAAATTCCAAGTGGCAATTCTGTGCACATCCAAACAACAGAATTCATGTTCAATGTCAATATCAAAGTCAAGAAGATTTGATATTGGGGCCAATTCAATGCCATGGCCCTGAATATCAACATCCAAACAAAGCGTAGTGGCTTCTCTTGAGAAAGATAGCAAACGGTGGGTAAACAAATTACTGTTGGGCAATTGATAGAACCTCAAATAATTATGACAATATCCAGGCAATGATCGTTACATAGGCATCACGTCCAAGATTAGTAGACCGACTCATGCCTGCATCTACTACTATTACTCCACACATGACCGCTATCCAGCATGCATCTAGTGTATTAAGTTCATGGAAAAATGGAGTAATACAATAAGAACGATGACATGATGTAGAGAAGATCCGTTTATCTATATGGCGGTAGATATAGATCTCGTCTTTTTATCCTTAGTAGCAACGATACATACGTATCGGTTCCCTTTCTGTCACTGGGATCAAGCACCGTATGATCGAACCCACTACCGGGCACCTCTTCCCATTGCAAGATAAATAGGTCAAGTTGGCTAAACAAAACCCAAATATCGGAGAAGAAATACAAGGCTATAAGAGATCATGCATATAAGAGATCAAAAAACTCAAATAACTTTCATGGATGTAAAAAGATATGACTAATCATAAACTCAAAGTTCATCATATCCCAACAAACACACCGCAAAAAGATTTACATCTTATGGATCTCCAAGAGACCATTGTATTGAGAATTCAGCGAGAGAGAGAAAGCCATCTAGCTACTAACTACGGACCTGAAGGTCTACAAAGAACTACTCACGCATCATCGGAGAGGCACCAATGGAAGTGGTGAACCCCTCTGTGATGGTGTCTAGATTGGATCTGGTGGTTCTAGACTCTGCGGCGGCTGGATGAATATTTCGTCGACGCTTCTAGGGTTCTGGTATTTTTGGGGTATTTATAGAGCAAAGGGGCGGTCCGGGGGGCACCCTGCTACCTCTTGAGCACTGGGTTGGTTTTCCCTTGAAGAGGAAAGGGTGATGCAGCAAAGTAGCGTAAGTATTTCCCTCAGTTTTTGAGAACCAATGTATCAATCCAGTAGGAGGCCACACGCAAGTCCCTCGCACCTACACAAACAAATAAGAACCTTGCAACCAACGCGATAAAGGGGTTGTCAATCCCTTCACGGCCACTTGCAAAAGTGAGATCTGAAAGAGATGATAAGATAATATTTTTGGTATTTTTATGATAAAGATTAAAAGTAAAGATTGCAAAGTAAACAAAGATAGAAATAGCTTCTTGACGGAAGATTAATATGATGGAAAATATACCCGGGGGCCATAGGTTTCACTAGTGGCTTCTCTCAAGATAGCATAAATATTACGATGGGTAAACAAATTACTGTCGAGCAATTGATATAATTGAGCATAGTTATGAGAATATCTAGGTATGATCATGTATATAGGCATCATGTCCGTGACAAGTAGACCGACTCCTGCCTGCATCTACTACTATTACTCCACACATCGACCACTATCCAGCATGCATCTAGAGTATTAAGTTCATCAGAACGGAGTAACGCTTTAAGAAAGATGACATGATGTACAGGGATAAACTCATGCAATATGATATAAACCCCATCTTTTTATCCTCGATGGCAACAACACAATACGTGTCGTTTCCCCTACTGTCACTGGGATCGAGCACCGCAAGATTGAACCCAAAGCTAAGCACTTCTCCCATTGCAAGAAAGATCAATCTAGTAGGCCAAACCAAACTGATAATTCGAAGAGACTTGCAAAGATAACCAATCATACATAAAAGAATTCAGAGAAGATTCAAATATTGTTCATAGATAATCTTGATCATAAACCCACAATTCATTGGATCTCGACAAACGCATCGCAAAAGAAGATTACATCGAATATATCTCCAAGAGAATCGAGGAGAACTTTGTATTGAGATCCAAAGAGAGAGAAGAAGCCATCTGGCTAATAACTATGGACCCGAGGGTCTGAGGTAAACTACTCACACATCATCGGAGAGGCTATTGTGTTGATGTAGAAGCCCTCCGTGATCAATGCCCCCTCCGGCAGGACGCCGGAAAAGGCCCCAAGATGGGATCTCACGGGTACAGAAGGTTGCAGCGGTGGAATTAGGTTTTCGTAGTGCTCTTCGATGGTTTGGGGTACGTAGGTATATATAGGAGGAAGAAGTAGGTCGGTGGAGCCACGAGGGACCCACGAGGGTGGAGGGCGCGCCCAGGGGGGTAGGCGCGCCCCCTGCCTCGTGGCCTCCTTGTTGGTTACTTGACGTCCACTCCAAGTCCTCTGGATCACGTTTGTTCCAAAAATCACGCTCCCGAAGGTTTCATTCCGTTTGGACTCCGTTTGATATTCTTTTTCTGCGAAACACTAAATAGGCAAAAAACAGCAATTTGGGCTGGGCCTCCGGTTAATAGGTTAGTCCCAAAAATAATAGAAAAGTGTATAAATAAGCCCATTAAACATCCAAAACAGAATATATAATAGCATGGAACAATCAAAAATTATAGATACGTTGGAGACGTATCAAGCATCCCCAAGCTTAATTCCTGCTCGTCCTCGAGTAGGTAAATGATAAAAACAGAATTTTTGATGTGGAATGCATCTTAGCATAATTTTCAATGTAATTCTTTTTATTGTGGCATGAATTTTTAGATCTGAAAGATTCAAGATAAAAGTTTAATGTTGACATAAAAACAATAATACTTCAAACATGCTAACCAAGCAATTATGTCTTATCAAAATAACATAGCCAAAGAAAGCTTATCCCTACAAAATCATATAGATAGGCCATGTTTCAATATCGTCACACAAACGTTCTCATCATGCATAACCCCAATGACAAGCCGAGCAATTGGTTCATACTTTTTAACGCGCTTCAGCCTTTTTCCACCTTTACGCAATACATGAGCGCAAGCCATGGATATAGCACTATGGGTGGAATAAAGTATAATGATGGGGGTTATGAGAGAAGACAAAAGGTAGAAAGTCTCACATTGACGCGGCTAATCAATAGGCTATGAAGATGCCCATCAATTGATGTCAATGAGAGGAGTAGGGATTGCCATGCAACGGATGCACTAGAGCTATGAATATATGAAAGCTCGACAAAAGAAACTAAGTGGGTGTGCATCCAACTTGCTTGCTCACGAAGACCTAGGGCATTTTGAGGAAGCCCATCATTGGAATATACAAGCCAAGTTCTATAATGAAAAATTCCCACTAGTATATGAAAGTGACAACATAGGAGATTCTCTATCATGAAGATCATGGTGCTACTTTGAAGCACAAGTGTGGAAAAAGGATAGTAACATTGTCCCTTCTCTCTTTTTCTCTCATTTTTTTTCTTGGGCCTTCTCTTTTTTTTGCCTCTTTTTTTTATTTAGTCCGGAATCTCATCCCGATTTGTGGGGGAATCATAGTCTCCATCATCCTTTCCTCACATGGGACAATGCTCTAATAATGATGATCATCAGACTTTTATTACTTACAACTCAGAATTACAACTCAATACTTAGAACAAAATATGACTCTATGTGAATGCCTCCAGCGGTGTACCGGGATATGTAATGAATCAAGAGTGACATGTATGAAAAATTATGAATGGTGGCTTTGCCACAAATACGATGTCAACTACATGATCATGCAAAGCAATATGACAATGATGAAGCGTATCATAATAAACGGAACGATGGAAAGTTGCATGGCAATATATCTTGGAATGGCTATGGAAATGCCATGATAGGTAGGTATGGTGGCTGTTTTGAGGAAGATATAAGGAGGTTTATGTGTGATAGAGCGTATCATATCATGGGGTTTGGATGCACCGGCGAAGTTTGCACCAACTCTCAAGGTGAGAAAGGGCAATGCGCGGTACCGTAGAGGCTAGAAAATTGTGGAAGTTTGAGAGTGCATATAATCCATGGACTCGCATTATTCATAAAGAACTCATATACTTATTGCAAAAGTTTATTAGCCCTCGAAGCAAAGTACTACTACGCATGCCCCTAGAGGGATAGATTGGTAGGAAAAGACCATCGCTCGTCCCCGACCGCCACTCATAAGGAAAGCAATAAAAGAACACCTTATGTGTCAAAATTGTCACAAAACTTTTATCATACGTGCATGCTACGGGACTTGCCAACTTTAACACAAGTAATTCTCAATTTAACAATTACTCAACTAGCACACTCTAATATTACCACCTTTATATCTCAAAACACTTATCAAGTATCAAACTTCTCATGATATTCAATGAACTCAATATGGAAGATTAATTTCACAATTAAAGCAAATTACCTTGATGTTTAAGACTCTCAAAATAATATAAGTGAAGCATGAGAGATCAATAATTTCTATAAAATACAACCACCACCGTGCTCTAAAAGATATAAGTGAAGCACTAGAGCAACAACTATATAGCTCAAAAGGTATAAGTGAAGCACATAGAGTATTCTAACAAATTCCGAATCATGTGTGTCTCTCTCAAAAGGTGTGTACAGCGAGGATGATTGTGACAAACTAAAAAGCAAAGACTCAAATCATACAAGACGCTCCAAGCAAAACACATATCATGTGGTGAATAAAAATATAGCTCCAAGACGAAAGAGGGGATGCCTTCCGGGGCATCCCCAAGCTTAAGCTTTTGGTTGTCCTTAAATTTTACCTTGGGGTGCCATGGGCATCCCCAAGCTTAGGCTCTTGCCAATCCTTGTTCCATAATCCATCAAATCTTTACCCAAAACTTGAAAACTTCACAACACAAAACTTAACAGAAAATCTCGTGAGCTCCGTTAGCGAAAGAAAACAAAACACCACTTCAAGGTACTGTAATGAACTCATTATTTATTTATATTGGTGTTAAACCTACTGTATTCCAACTTTTCTATGGTTCATAAACTCCATTACTAGCCATAGATTCATTAAAATAAGCAAACAACACGCGAAAAACAGAATCTGTCAAAAACATAACAGTCTGTAGTAATCTGTAACTAACGCAAACTTCTGGAACTCTAAAAATACTACGAAAATAGGACAACCTAGATAATTTGTTTATTGATCTACTGCAATTGGAATCAGTATTATATCACGTTCTGGTGATTTTTAACAATTGTTTTTGTGAACAGAAAGTTTCTGGAATTTTCAGCAAGATCAAATAACTATCATCCAAGAAGATCCTATAGGTTTAACTTGGCACAAACACTAATTAAAACACAAAACCACATCTAAACAGAAGTTAGATGGATTTTTTATTCCTAAACAGAACCAAAAAGCAAAAAAAAACTAAAAATAAAATTGGGTTGCCTCCCAACAAGCGCTATCGTTTAACGCCCATAGCTAGGCATAAAAGCGAGGATAGATCTAGGTATTGCCATCTTTGGTAGGCAATCCATAGGTGGCTCTCATAATAGATTCATATGATAATTTAATTTTCTTTCTAGGGAAGTGTTCCATGCCTTTCCTTAATGGAAATTGGAATCTAATATTCCCTTCCTTCATATCAATGATTGCACCAATCATTCTAAGGAAAGGTCTACCAAGAATAATAGGACATGTAGGATTGCAATCTATATCAAGAACAATGAAATCTACGGGCACATAATTCCTATTTGCAACAATAAGAACATCATTAATTCTTCCCATAGGTTTCTTAATGGCGGAATCCGCAAGGTGCAAGTTTAAAGAACAATCATCAAATTCACGGAAACCTAGCAAATCACACAAGGTTTTTGGGATCGTGGAAACACTAGCACCCAAATCACACAAAGCATAGCATTCATGATCGTTAATTTTAATTTTAATTGTAGGTTCCCATTCATCATAAAGTTTTCTAGGGATAGAAACTTCCAACTCAAGTTTTTCTTCATAAGATTGCATCAAAGCATCAACAATATGTTTAGTAAAAGCTTTATTTTGACTATAAGCATGAGGAGAATTTAGCACGGATTGCAACAAGGAAATACAATCTATCAAAGAGCAATTATCATAATTGAATTCCTTGAAATCGAAGATAGTAGGTTCATTGCTATCTAAAGTTTTAACCTCTTCAATCCCACTTTTAACACTTTTAGCATCAAGATCTAAAAACTCCAAATTTTTGGGACGCCTTCTAACTAAAGTTGACTCATCTCCAGTCCCATCATCATCAAGATTCATATTGCAAAACAAGGATTTAATAGGGGACACATCAATAACTTTTAGATCTTCATCTTTATTCTCATAAAAACTAGAAGAACATGCCTTCACAAAGCAATCTTTCTTAGCACGCATCCTAGCGGTTCTTTCCTTGCACTCATCAATGGAAATCCTCATGGCTTTGAGAGACTCATTGATATCATGCTTAGGTGGAATAGATCTAAGTTTCAAGGAATCAACATCAATAGAAATTCTATCCACGTTCCTAGCCAATTCATCAATCTTAGGCAATTTTTCTTCAAGCAAAGCATTGAAATTCTTTTGAGAAATCATAAATTCTTTAACACTAGTCTCAAAATCAGAGGGTATCTTATTAAAATTTCCATAAGAGTTGTTGTAGGAATTACCATAATTATTAGAGGAATTACTAGGATACGGCCTAGGATTGAAGTTTCCTCTATAAGCGTTGTTACCAAAATTATTCCTACCAACAAAATTCACATCCATAGATTCATTATTATTCTCAATAAAGGTAGACAAAGGCATATCATTAGGATCACAAGCAACACTCTTATTAGCAAACAATTTCATAAGTTCATCCATCTTTCCACTCAAAACATTAATTTCTTCAATTGCATGCACCTTTTTACTAGTAGATCTTTTAGTGTGCCATTGAGAATAATTAACCATAATATTATCTAGGAGTTTAGTAGCTTCTCCTAAAGTGATTTCCATAAAAGTGCCTCCCACGGCCGAATCTAAAAGATTTCTAGAAGCAAAATTCAATCCGGCATAAAAAATTTGTATAATCATCCACAAATTCAAACCATGAGTAGGGCAATTACGTATCATTAATTTCATCCTCTCCCAAGCTTGTGCAACATGTTCATGATCAAGTTGCTTAAAATTCATAATATCGTTTCTAAGAGAAATGATCTTAGCGGGAGGAAAATACTTAGAGATAAAAGCATCTTGGCACTTATTCCAAGAATCAATACTATTTTTAGGCAAAGACGAAAACCAAGTTTTAGCACGAACTCTAAGAGAAAACGGAAATAGCTTCAATTTAACAACATCATTATCCACATCTTTATTCTTTTGCATATCACACAAATCAACAAAGCTATTTAGATGGGTAGCGGCATCTTCACTAGGAAGGCCGGCGAATTGATCTTTCATAACAAGATTCAGCAAGGCAGCATTAATTTCACAAGATTCAGCTTCGTTAAGAGGAGCAATCGGAGTGCTAAGAAAATCATTGTTGTTGGTATTGGCAAAGTCACACAATTTAGTATTATCTTGAGCCATTGTGACAAGTGATACGTCTTCAACGTCTCTATAATTTTTGATTGCTCCATGCTATATTATCTTCTGTTTTGGACATTGTTGGGCTTTATTATACACTTTTATATTATTTTTGGGACTAACCTATTAACCGGAGGCCCAGCCCAGAATTACTGTTTTTTGCCTATTTCCGAGTTTCGCAGAAAAAGAATATCAAACGGAGTCCAAACGGAATGAAACCTTCGGGAATGTGATTTTCGGAACAAACATGATCCAGAGGACTTGGACCCTACATCAAGAAAGCTACCATGAAGCCACGAGGTAGGGGGCGCGCCTACCCCCTGGGCACGCCCTCCACCCTCGTGGGCCCCATGTTGCTCCACCGACGTACTCCTTCCTCCTATATATACCTACATACCCCCAAACTACCAGATACAGAGCCAAAAACCTAATTCCACCGCCGCAACCTTCTGTACCCGTGAGATCCCATCTTGGGGCCTGTTCCGGAGCTCCGCCGGAGGGGGCATCGATCACGGAGGGCTTCTACATCAACACCATAGCCTCTCCGATGATGTGTGAGTAGTTTACCTCAGACCTTCGGGTCCATAGTTATTAGCTAGATGGCTTCTTTTCTCTTTTTGGATCTCAATACAATGTTCTCCCCCTCTAGTGGAGATCTATTCAATGTAATCTTCTTTTGTGGTGTGTTTGTTGAGACCGATGAATTGTGGGTTTATGATCAAGTTTATCTATGAACAATATTTGAATCTTCTGAATTCTTTTATGTATGATTGGTTATCTTTGCAAGTCTCTTCGAATTATCAGTTTGGTTTGGCCTACTAGATTGATCTTCCTTGCAATGGGAGAAGTGCTTAGCTTTGGGTTCAATCTTGCGGTGTCCTTTCCCAGTGACAGTAGGGGCAGCAAGGCATGTATTGTATTGTTGCCATCGAGGATAACAAGATGGGGTCTATATCATATTGCATGAGTTTATCCCTCTACATCATGTCATCTTGCTTAAAGCATTACTCTATTCTTATGAACTTAATACTCTAGATGCATGCTGGATAGCGGTCGATGTGTGGAGTAATAGTAGTAGATGCAGGCAGGAGTCGGTCTACTTGTCTCGGATGTGATGCCTATATACATGATCATACCTAGATATCCTCATAACTATGCTCAATTCTGTCAATTGCTCAACAGTAATTTGTTCACCCACCGTAAATACTTATGCTCTTGAGAGAAGCCACTAGTGAAACCTATGGCCCCCAGGTCTATTTTCCATCATATTAATCTTCCAACAACAAGCTATTTCTTTAGCCGTTTTTATTTTGTTTTCTTTACTTTGCATCTTTATCACAAATATACCAAAAATATTATCTTATCATATCTATCAGATCTCACTCTCGTAAGTGACCGTGAAGGGATTGACAACCCCTTTATTGCGTTGGTTGCGAGGATTTATTTGTTTGTGTAGGTGCGAGGGACTTGTGCGTGGCCTCCTACTGGATTGATACCTTGGTTCTCAAAAACTGAGGGAAATACTTACGCTACTTTGCTGCATCACCCTTTCCTCTTTAAGGGAAAACCAACGCAGTGCTCAAGAGGTAGCAAGAAGGATTTCTGGCGCCGTTGCCAGGGAGTCTACGCAAAAGTCAACATACCAAGTACCCATCACAAACCCTTATCTCCCGCATTACATTATTTGCCATTTGCCTCTCGTTTCCTCTCCCCCACTTCACCGTTGCCGTTTTATTCGCCCTCTCTTTTCCGTTTGATTGTCGTTATGGCTAGTCCTCTATCTTCTGCGTTGTCTCCCGAGAATGAAGTTCTAAATTTTAAGCAAAGGGAGGGAGAAAATCTAAAAGACGCTTGGTATAGAATTTGCAATGCTCAAAATAGATCTACCAGGAAGCAATCTACTTCTATTCTTCTCCGCAATTTTTATGTAGGCGCTACTCATTGGTATAGATATATTCTTGACACCATTACCGGAGGGAATTTCTTGGGTAGCCATACTTTTGACTCTTATAATGCTATGATAGATTTGTTTGGCTCACCACCTCTTTTGGTTAATGGAACTATTTTAACTTTGGAGCATGTAATGCAAAGACTTGAAATTATTGAAAATAAAGTTGCTACCGTAGAGTTGATTGAAAATCTGGATAAAAAGATCCACAATCAAATTACCCAATATGGATCTAAGGTAGTGGTCACTTTGAAAAATATTAAGGAGAAGGAACCCATAGTTAATGAAAGAATAAATCAGGATTCCACTAGAATCGATAAACTTGAGGGTATCATTACCAACTTGGGAACCGCTTTTTCTTCCGTAAAGAATACTCCAAGTTCTCCAAATAAAATTACCAAGCTTATGTATGTTCCTAAAAACAAGGGTGAATCCTCTAGTAAGGAAACTGCGGATCTCAAATCTATAAGTATTCATCCCAATCTTTTTGCTATCATTAAGGAACCATTTGCTACAAATGAATTTTTCGATTTTGGTTGCGAGGATTTATTTTTATGTGTAGATGCGAGGGACTCGTGCGTGGCCTCCTACTGGATTGATACCTTGGTTCTCAAAAACTGAGGGAAATACTTACGCTACTTTGCTGCATCACCCTTTCCTCTTCAAGGGAAAACCAACGCAGTGCTCAAGAGGTAGCAACAAACAAGCAATCCAACACACGAGCAAACAAGAAGCAAGCGAAAAAAAGCGAATGGAAAGAGAGGGCGAATAAAACGGCAAGGGTGAAGTGGGGGAGAGGAAAACAAGAGGCAAATGTCAAATAATGTAATGCGAGGGATAAGAGTTTGTGATGGGTACTTGGTATGTTGACTTGTGCGTAGACTCCTCGGCAACGGCACCAGAAATCCTTCTTGCTACCTCTTGAGCACTGCGTTGGTTTTCCCTTGAAGAGGAAAGGGTGATGCAGCAAAGTAGCGTAAGTATTTCCCTCAGTTTCTGAGAACCAAGGTATCAATCCAGTAGGAGGCCACACGCAAGTCCCTCGCACCTACACAAAAAAATAAGAACCTTGCAACCAACGCGATAAAGGGGTTGTCAATCCCTCCACGGCCACTTGCAAAAGTGAGATCTGATAGAGATGATAAGATAATTTTTTTGGTATTTTTATGATAAAGATTAAAAGTAAAGATTACAAAGTAAACAAAGATAGAAATAGCTTGTTGACGGAAGATTAGTATGATGGAAAATAGACTCGGGGTCTTCTCTCAAGATAGCATAAATATTACGATGGGTAAACAAATTACTGTCGAGCAATTGTTAGAATTGAGCATAGTTATGAGAATATCTAGGTATGATCATGTATATAGGCATCACGTCCGTGACAAGTAGACCGACTCCTGCCTGCATCTACTACTATTACTCCACACATCGACCGCTATCCAGCATGCATCTAGAGTATTAAGTTCAGAAGAACGGAGTAACGCTTTAAGCAAGATGACATGATGTAGAGGGATAAACTCATGCAATATGATATAAACCCCATCTTTTTATCCTCGATGGCAACAATACTATACGTGTCGTTTCCCCTACTGTCACTGGGATCGAGCACCGCAAGATTGAACCCAAAGCTGAACACTTCTCCCATTGCAAGAAAGATCAATCTAGTAGGCCAAACCAAACTGATAATTCAAAGAGACTTGCAAAGATAACCAATCATACATAAAAGAATTCAGAGAAGATTCAAATATTGTTCATAGATAATCTTGATCATAAACCCACAATTCATCGGATCTCGACAAACTAACCGCAAAAGAAGATTACATCGAATAGATCTCCAAGAGAATCGAGGAGAACTTTGTATTGAGATCAAAGAGAGAGAAGAAGCCATCTAGCTAATAACTATGGACCCGAAGGTCTGAGGTAAACTACTCACACATCATCGGAGAGGCTATGGTGTTGATGTAGAAGCCCTCTGAGATCAATGCCCCCTCCGACAGGACGCCGGAAAAGGCCCTAAGATGGGATCTCACGGGTACAGAAGGTTGCGGCGGTGGAATTAGCTTTTCATGGTGCTCTTCGATGGTTTGGGGGTACGTAGGTATATATAGGAGGAAGAAGTAGGTCGGTGGAGCCACGAGGGGCCCATGAGGGTGGAGGGCGCGCCCAGGGGGTAGGCGTGCCCCCGTGCCTCGTGGCCTCCTCGTTGATTGCTTGATGTCCACTCCAAGTCCTCTGGATCACATTTGTTCCAAAAATCACGCTCCCGAAGGTTTCATTCCGTTTGGACTCCGTTTGATATTCTTTTTCTGCGAAACACTGAAATAGGAAAAAAACAGCAATTTGGGTTGGGCCTCCGGTTAATATGTTAGTCCCAAAAATAATATAAAAGTGTATAAATAAGCCCATTAAACATCCAAAACAGAATATATAATAGCATGGAACAATCAAAAATTATAGATACGTTGGAGACGTATCACACCTGAGGTGGGCACAACCCACCAGGGCGCGTCTGGGCCTCCTGGCGCGCCCTGGTGGGTTGTGCCCCCCTCGGGGCACCCCCCCAGGTGCAACCAGGGCCCATTGTCTTCCTTCTGGCCCATAAAAAATCATCATGGTGTTTCGGGCATTTGGACTTCATCTGATATTGATTTCCTGCGATGTAAAAAACATGGAAAAAACAGCAACTGGCACTTGGCACTATGTCAATAGGTTAGTACCAAAGATGATATAAAATGATTATAAAACATCCAAGATTGATAATAAAACAGCATGGAACAATCAAAAATTATAGATATGTTGGAGACGTATCAGCATCCCCAAGCTTAACTCCTACTCGTCCTCGAGTAGGTAAGTGATAAAAACAGAATTTTTGATGTGGAGTGTTGTTCATCATGTCATATCATATTCTTTTTTTATAGCATGGACATTTGGACTTTTATATGATTCAAAGTAATAGTCTAGTTTTGAGATAATAATTTAGATACTCAAGCATATCAACAAGCAACCATGTCTTTCAAAATATCAACGCTAAAATAAGTTATCCCTAGCCAATCATGCTCAAAGATTGATCCATTCATGAAACACACTCGAATATTAACTACACCCAATACTTGAGCATGATCATATTGCCTCCTAGATGGTGCTTTTTATGAGAGAAGATGGAGACTCAAATTTCAAAATAAAAATTGCATAAAGTAAAAGAAAGGCCCTTCGCGGAGGGAAGTAGGGATTTGTAGAGGTGCCAGAGCTCAAAGCAAAAAAATTAGAGGTAAAAAAAATTTTGGGAGGTGTATCCATCCCACCAACGAAAATGACTCAGAGTTCCCAATAATTTCCATGCTAGATATGCCATATGCGGTTCCCAAACAGAAAATAAGTTTATTCCTTTTTCCACCATCCTTTCACTTTCCATGGCTAGCCGTATCAGGTGCCCTCCATACCAACACTTTCCAAGGAATTTATCATTTGATAACATAAAGTAAATTCATTTTTGCATTTCGGGACTGGGCATCCCTAAGACCTTTGCCTTACTCTCGTGCAAGGACAAGTGAATAAACACTCATCGTGAGAATAACACATCCAACATGGAAAATATTAGCCACCCGTTACTGTTCCGCGAGCGAAACAAACACACAAAAGAGAAGTTTATTTTGAAAATTAGAGATGGCACATGAAAATTTGCTTAGAACGGCAAAAGAATACCGCATATAGGTAGATATAATGGACTCATGTGGCAAAACTGGTTTAAAGGATTTTGGATGCACAAGTAGAGATCATACTTAGTGCAAAATGAAGGCTAGCAAAAAGATTGAGAAGCGACCAACCAAGAAACGAATAATCACATAAGCAAACATTAAGCATAATTAACACCGAATAATGCACCACAAGTAGGATATAATTTTCATTGCATGATTATTGACTTTCGTGCATGCATATGGAATCACAAACCTTAACACCAATATTCTTGCTAGAGCACAATTACTCATCAACATAACTCACATATCACATCATCATATCATCATATCACAAAACTATTACTAAGAATCAAGTTTATTTTGTCCAATGATCTTCATGACATTTTTTTACTTTATCCTTCTTGGATATCTATCACTTTTGGACTAATTTTCATGTGTTGCTTTTCATAAGCTCAAACAATAAGTGAAGATCATGAGCATAACAAATTCTCTTTCTGTCAAAATAATTTAAGTGAAGCAAGAGAGAATTTCTTCAAAATAAACAAAGCACACCGTGCTCAAAAAGATATAAGTGAAGCACTAGAGCAAGTCCTAGCTCATAAAAGATTTAAGTGAAGCATAGAGAGCAATTCTAACAAGTCATGATATAATTTTGGCTCTCTCAAATAGGTGTATCCAGCAAGGATTGATGACTTAAAAAACAAAATAAAACAAGCAAAGACACATATCATACAAGATGCTCCAAGAAAAACACATATCATGTGACGAATAAAAATATAGTCTCGAGTAAAATACCGATAGTTGTTGGAAGAAAGCGGGGCTGCCACTCGGGGGCATCCCCAAGCTTAGTTGGTTGCTCATTATTGGATAATATCTTGGGATGCCGGGGCATCCCCAAGCTTAGGCTTTTACATCCTTCCTTCATCCATCGTAAGATAACCCAAAACTTGAAAACTTCAATCACACAAAACTCAACAAAACCTTCGTGAGATCCGTTAGTGTAAGAAAAATAAATCACTACTATAAGTGTTGTATCTAACCAATTCATATTTTGTTTTTGTATTATAGCTACTGTATTCCAACTTTTCTATGGCAAAAACTCATAAAACAAAACCATAGAGCCATCAAAATAAGCACACAACACAAAGAAAACAGAATCTGTCAAAACAAAATAGTCTGTAGCAATCTGACTTTTGCAAATACTTCTGGAACTCCAAAACTTCTACCAAATTAGGACGACAAGGGTAATTTGTATATTAATCTTCTGCAAAAAGAATCAGGGCAAAAGCTCTTTTCTGTGATTTATGAAAATTATTTTCGTGAGCGCAAAGTTTCTGTCTTTTTCAGCAAGATCAAATGACTATCACCCAAGAAGATCCTAAAGGCTTTACTTGGCACAAACACTAATTAAAACACAACTAAACACAATAATAACAGTAGCATAATTGTGCAAACACACAAGTACAGAAAGCAAAAAGCAAAAATAAAATTTATTCATTGGGTTGCCTCCCAACAAGTGTTATAGTTTTACGCCCTTAGCTAGGCGTAAGGCAAGGATCTAAGTTTTGTCATCTTTGGTTCGAGATCCATAAGATGCCCTCATGATTGATTCATAAGGTGGCCTAATTTTTGCTCTAGGAAAGTGTTGCATACCCTTCCTCAAAGGAAATTGGAACTTAATATTGCCTTCTTTCATATCAATCACGGCACCAATAGTGCGTAAAAACGGTCTACCAACAATAATTGGACAAGACGGATTGCAATCAATATCAAGAACAATAAAATCTATGGGCACATAGTTCCTATTTGCAAGAATAAGAACATCATTAATTCTTCCCATAGGCCTTTTAATAGTAGAATCCGCCAAGTGCAAATTCAAGGAACATTCTTCAAGATTGGTAAGACCAAGCACATCACATAAAGATTTCGGAATTGTAGAAACACTAGCACCCAAGTCACACAAAGCAAAACACTCATAATTTTTAATCTTGACTTTGATAGTAGGTTCCCATTCATCATGCAATTTTCTAGGAATTGAAACTTCTAATTCCAACTTTTCTTCCAAAGCTTTCATCATAGCATCAACAATATGTTTAGTAAAAGCCTTGTTTTGTTCATAAGCATGAGGTGAATTTAGCATGGATTGCAACAAATAAATACAATCAATCAAAGAGCAACTATCATAATTAAAGTCTTTGTAATCCAAAAGAGTGGGTGCATCACTAGTTAAAGTTTTGACCTCTCCAAACCCACTTTCATCAATTTTCTCAACAAGATTTTTGCCCTCCGAAATATTGGGACGCCTTCTACCTAAAGTTGACTCTTCTCCAGTCCCTTTTTCATCATTCTTAACTTTACTAAACAAGGAATCAACAGAAGAAACACCAATCAGTTTAAGATCTTCGTCATCTTTGCAAGAATAAACACTAGAAAAAGCTTTCTCTAAAAATTCTGTTTTAGCTCTAAGCATAGCAGTTCTTTGGCACTTGGCACTATGTCAATAGGTTAGTACTAAAAAATGATATAAAATGATTATAAAACATCCAAGATTGATAATAAAACAGCATGGAACAATCAAAAATTATAGATACATTGGAGACGTATCAGTTGTCATTTAATGAACGGGATCACATCATTAGAGAATGATGTGATGGACAAGACCCATCCGTTAGCTTAGCATTAATGATCATTTAGTTTTATTGCTATTGCTTTCATCATGACTTATACATGTTCCTCTGACTATGAGATTATGCAACTCCCGAATACTGGAGGAACACCTTGTGTGCTATCAAATGTCACAACGTAAATGGGTGATTATAAAGATGCTCTACAGGTGTCTCCGATGGTGTTTGTTGAGTTGGCATAGATCGAGATTAGGATTTGTCACTCCGTGTTTCGGAGAGGTATCTTTGGGCCCTCTCGGTAATGCTCATCACTATAAGCCTTGCAAGCAATGTGACTAATGAGTTAGTTGCGAGATGATGCATTACGGAACGAGTAAAGAGACTTTCCGGTAACAAGGTTGAACTAGGTATGGTGATACCGACGATCGAATCTCGGGCAAGTAACATACCGATGACAAAGGGAACAACGTATGTTGTTATGCGGTTTTACCGATAAAGATCTTCGTAGAATATGTAGGAGCCAGTATGAGCATCCAAGTTCCGCTATTGGTTATTGACCGGAGATGTGTCTCGGTCATGTCTACATAGTTCTCGAACCCATAGGGTCCGCACGCTTAACGTTCGATGACGATTTGTATTATGAGTTATGTGATTTGATGTACCAAAGTTTGTTCGGAGTCCGGGATGAGATCACGGACATGACGAGGAGTCTCGAAATGGTCGAGACATAAAGATTCATATATTGGAAGGTTGCATTTGGACATCGGAATGGTTCCGAGTGGTTCGGGCATTTTTCCGGAGTACCGGGAGGTTACCAGAACCCCCCGGGAGAAGTATTGGGCCTATTGGGCCTTATTGGAGGAGAGGAGAGAGGCCACGTGAGAGAGGGGGCCCCCCCCTGCCCAAACCGAATTGGACTAGGGGAGGGGGCCGAACCCCTCTTTCCTTCTCCCTCTCTCTCCCTTCCCTTTCCCTCCGGTGGAAGAAAGGAAAAAGGGGGGCCGAATCCTACTTGGACTAGGAGTCCAAGTAGGACCCCCCTCCTTGGCGCGCCCTACCTGGCCGGCCTCCTTTCTCCCTCCCTCCTTTATATACGTGGCCAGGGGGCACTCCAATAGCACAACAGACAATCTCTTAGCCGTGTGCGGTGCCTCCCTCCACAGTTACACACCTCGGTCATATCATCGTAGTGCTTAGGCGAAGCCCTGCGCCGGTAACTTCATCATCACCGTCACCACGCCGTCGTGCTGACGGAACTCTCCCTCGGCCTTAACTGGATCAAGAGCTCGAGGGGCGTCATCGAGTTGAACGTGTGCTGAACGCGGAGGTGTCGTACGTTCGGTGCTTGGATCGGTTGGATCGCGAAGACACTCGACTACATCAACCACGTTACTAAACGCTTCCGCTTTCGGTCTACGAGGGTACGTGGACACACTCTCCCCACTCGTTGCTATGCTTCTCCTAGATAGATCTTGCATGATTGTAGGAATTTTTTTGAAATACTACGTTCCCCAATAGGATCGACATGTAGCCAAGAGTTATACCAAAAAAATAAGGCGAAGATTTCTTTCGTACTTGCGCACATGTGGCCAGATTAACCACCATTGGAGTACTGCTCTCATTGGTTTCCCAAAAATATTCTTGCTCCTAAAATGGGCACTAAGATAACATTCCTAAATGGAGAGTTGGAGGAGAAATTTTACATGGAACAACCTGATGGTTTTGTAGTAGAGGGTCATGAAGGTAAAGTGTGCCAGTTGTTGATATCTTTACCTGGATTGAAACAAGCACCTAAGCAGTGACACGAGAAGTTTGAAAGAATATTAACATCCGTGGGATTTGTTTTAAATGAAGCAGACAAATGTGGGTACTATTGCTATGGTGGGGCGAAGGAGTCATATTATGTTTGTATGTTGATGACATACCTATATTTGGTACAAATCTCAAGGTCATTGAGGAAGTGAAAGTTTTTCTATCTCATAACTTTGAGATGGAAGACCTTGGAGTGGTTGATGTTATCTTACACATCAAGCTTTTGAGAGGCAATGATGGTAACATGACTTTGTTGTAATCTCACTATGTGGAGATGGTTTTGAGTCGCTTTTGATATTTAGAATGTAAACCTTATGGAGCACATTATGATCCTAGTGCGCTAATTGGAAAGAACAAATGAGCAATATGTGAGCAATTGAGATAAACTCAAATCATTGGACCGCTCTTAGCTGAATCTAAGAGGCTCGACATCTCGTTTGATTTAAGCAAACTAAGTTTGTTGTTTCACATCCTATAGATTTCCATTGGCGTGCTCTTGAGAGGGTAATGCACTATCTGAAAGGTATTGCAAGCTATGGACTTAACTATATCGGGTGCCCAAGGGTACTGGGGGGTTATATTGACATACTTCACTATATCGGGTACCCAAGAGTACTGGAGGGTTAGAGTGACGTGAACTAGACATCTAATGTTGATGAGCTTAAGGCCACAAGTGGTTATATGATTACACTTGGTGGTGGTGTTGTTTCCTGGAAGTCTTGCAAGCATACCATCTTAACAAAGTCAACATTTAAAGCAGAACTAGCAGCATTAGACAGAACAAGTGGCAGAGCTTCATGGGGGCCAACCTAGGCGGTGCCCCCCAGCTCAGAGAAAATCATGTGTATATATCTTTGTATTAGACCAAATTTCCCACTAAAAATGAGTATATATAGTGATCTTTTAGCCCCCCCCCCCCCCAGCCAATGTCCCCCATGATTTTAACCCAAGCTCCGCCACTGGATACCAACCACTGTTGAACCAGGGTGGCTTCGTGAGCTCTTGACGGATTTGTCGATGGTTTAAAAATCAATGCTAGTTATCCAAAATGTGATAATTAAACGGTGATTGTAAAGGTAAACAATTCCAAGGATAATAAGAAGTCATCAAGACATGTGAGAAGGAGTGTCAGATTTATGAGAAACTCCAAAGTTGTAGCATTGAACTATATAAACACATCAAAGAATGTGGCAGATCCCTTCACGAAGGGTTTATCGCAAAATGTAATAGAAAATGCATCAAGAGAGGAGGGCTTGAGACCCAATATATAAGTTACCCATGATGGCAACCCATTCTATGTGATCGGAGATCCTGTGAAGTAGAATTGGCTAGACAAGATTGGTTAACTGAGAGGAGAGTTTTATTTTATGGAGACGCACTCCGTTGTTATGGGTGCCTCTCCTGATGTATATGGTGGGTTGGTTTTTATATTAATGTGTTCTAAGTGGCTTGGGTGAGAGGGCATCCGTCCCTAATGAGGGTTTTAGTGTTAATGGCAATAATGAGTAGACAAATAACCTTGTTCCGAGTGTGCTTTCAGTATATACATCATTGGAAATGGAACATAAAGTTGGTCGATGACCCTCTAAGCTAAAAGGATAAAAGAAGACGCCACGTCAATTTTCTACCTACGATTTCTCATTTTTGAGTCATAGGTACGCCGTACTATTAAGAGGGGATACGCCATGGATCTTGTCTGGAATCAATGAAAACAATAAGCCAAAAATATGACCCACGTCCCATGAGAGAAGAGCCCCTATTTCACTTGTTATTTGCCTCTGAAACAAGTAAGATTATCCGACCTTAGGTAAGATAATCTGATTAGCTGGACTATCTGACTAATATCTCATCATTATCTAACTTGGCAGCAGAAGCCTCTCTAAAGTCAGATAATCGTTGAATATTGCCCAGATAATCTGACTAGTTGGACTATCTGACTATTATCTGATTTGATGACAATAGCCTTTCTAAAGTCAGATAATTAATCAATGGATACCGTACAGACAATCCGACATTGCCATGATGCACATAACGGACAGAGAACTGGGAGACATATAAATAGCCCCTTCTTCCCCACAAGGAAGGTGACGAACTCCATTCCTTTTTCCTCAATTAATACAAAGCTTGAACCTTCAACTAGTCCCTCTCTAGCCAATCAATACACACCATATTCAGAGAGACAAGGAAGAACACTCGATCTACCAATCCATCCAAGAAAAACTCAAGTTTGTTGATTCTCCACAAGATCCTAGCGAATCTTGTTACTCTTGGGTTTGTGGGGAACCCTAGACGGTTGGTGTTACCTCGGAGCTTGCAAGTCGTGTGGTTGTGCCCTGGGCTCATTCGTGAGGGTTTGGAGCTCGCCCCAAGAGCTACCCCTAGTGGAAAGGAGCCAAAGCATTCGTTTCTTGTGGTTCTCGGAGAAGGTGAGGCATTCATTGTCCCCCTCCCCAACAGAGATTAGCACCCCCCAAGTGTGTGAATTTCGGATTACATCATTGTCTCCACCGCTTTCCGTTGTCTCTTTACCCTACCTTTTGTTTCTACATGCTTGTGTGTTGCCCTTTGTAGCTTACTAGCTTGTTTGTAACGCGTCATATAGGGTTGTATCACCTAGTTACATTTCTAGGGAACTTATATTTCCGCATTTTTCTCTAAAAAGCAACCAAGAAAAGAATTTAATTTGGTAGCCGCCTATTCACCTCCCTCTAGGCGACATTATCGGCATCTTTGATCCTTCATTGCATATGCCAAGATGTTGTCTTAAAGAACATCTTTAAAAGAACACACCTATATAAGCTAGACTATTAAACGTCACAGTCTATGAGAGCTGGGTGCTCTATAGTAAACTCGTGAAGAGGCCCCGGAGTATGATGTATAAGCTCCTACCCATGGGATAGTCATTCGACAGCCTAGTATCAGTGAAGATTTCACATGAAACTTTTTTGCACAAAACTTGCAACTCTAGGCGTAAACCATTGTTCAAGTTGTGAATGGATGTAGCGTGGAGTTTTAGGTGAAAGTTTAACTTAACAGTCTCCACCAAAATACCGGTATATAAACAATGCTTTGGAACCATATGCAAACTCTACGTGCCTCCGGTATCTTGTAGGGGATTGCTGGAATGATTGGGTTTAGCATGTTTATTATTACCGATAATTCATGAAAACCTCAGGGGTCCATGTGGCCCATTCATGCATTACAAGGGAGCGTAGAAAGTTTAGGGGTTGTTGGTTGCTGCCCACATTCGCCCAGCCAAATTGTGGGCAGAGCAAACAATTGGCGACTGATTCATCCACCCTGGCTTCGCCAACATTTTGGCATGAAATCATATGGAAGGAGTGCATATAGTTGGGCGTGCCAAAAAACGAAGTTGATCCAAACAGACGCCCACGTCTAAGTCAACGTCTATATTTTGGCTTGACAAGTGTGGCTACGATCCAAACGGCCCCTTAGTCCCATCCAGATTGTGGAAGAGGTTTTGGACCCAACATATAAGATTGGTTGGCTCACACACTACTAAAAGCTTGAGAAAAGAACACATACATGTGTGCTCGTCCGCCTTCCGCCTTGCCACGCCTCGCACGCACATCATGTTTAGTGAACGAGCGGAGCCTGTCTGATCTTTGCACGTGTGCATGCTGGATTTTTTTTCAGGCAAGTAAGAAGCGGAAACGTTTTTTCCGCTAATGGAAAACGAAACTAAAGTGCTGTGACTGTTTCCATTCATCTCCTCATTAATGTTTCTATTTAGCTTCCACTTCTGGAGTCTATATTAGAGGTCGCTCCTTTTCTGTAGATATATGTCACTTCATCTCTCCCAACGCGATTACTTCCTAGTTTTAGGCTTTGCATTGCCTACCTCTTCTCCATCTCGCTCTTCGGCGTACACCCTAAAGTCAAATAGCAGGTCTTCAAAGCCTCGCCTCTTGTGATTCCGTATGGGAGAGGGACGATCAGATTTTTGTAGAGCGCTCTATTAAATTATCATGTTCTATCTACTCCCTCTCTCTCAGTTTACAGGGCATGCACGTACCCCTAGGTCGTCAATTTGGTTAACCTAATACAAGTCATATATTACAAAAAATTATACCAATATAAACTTCAGAGTTTTTACTTTCAAAAGTTATAATTTTGTGTTATATAGTTTATATTAGGGTGATAAAATTAGCAACCGAGGTATACGCGCAGGACTTGTAAACTGAAATGGAGGGAGTATTGTTTTTCTGAATTAAGCTTGATGAAAAATTGCTCAAATATTCAACACACCTGAAAGCACTAGTACGAGGTAGAAGTAGCAAGGAAAGCGTAGGATAGGGGGAAGGCAGCACGGCGTCTCACTCGGATTCGTCCTAGACGTGCGATGGTTTATTCGTTGAGGTCGAGAGGCATCAGGATGCGCTTGTCGCACAGCGCCTCTATGGGCTCAGCCTGTAGCAAGAGCATCCACCGACGACTGGTTTTGATCTGTAATAGGTTCTTTATTACACCCTAATTCTGCTCAGGTTGTACGTGCAGATGGGCATTTGCTACATCAGTAGTTGCTGTGAGCTCCGGTACGTATAGGTTTCGCCACACTAGTGTCAGCACCACAGAACACACAATATCTGCTTAGCATGTTCAGCAACTTATTTACTAGTTATACCACAGTGCCTTTAACAACAGAATAAAATTTTAGAACAGGCAAGCGCACCATTATTTGTTCCTTAGGACTGTGAATGGAAGCATAATTTTGGTAATCAATGGGTAACTGCAATTTCTGAAACCGGCATGAAAATGCGTCGAGTTTTCCACCATATATAGCTTCCAAATCAACAACCAGAAATATCTCATCTGTACTGTCTGTCACGCAGCTGAATAATACTGCCCCGTGGGCGATGATCAGTAAAATGCATTGCATTCCACATCTCAGAATCATATTAGTCTGACTGTGCATCTGATAGCAGGGTACTTTTACAAGCCAAAAAGGCCAAAAAGGCCAAAAACAATATTCAGCCAGGGTACTTCCACATCTCAGTCTTCCCGGTAGAGAACTCAAAAAGGAGTGCAACAGACTAGTAAAACTAGTTACCAGACCTTCATGGCCTCATTCTTACCTTCTCAGTTCACCGCAAAATTATGAAGAACTAATAAGTAAACTAGTACCACACCCTTAGCAGCTCAAAGTAAACATGTCGATGTGAAATAGCACCAGCATCAGTACCATGATCAAAAACTAAAACCTCTCATGCCATAACTCGAGAAGCGATCCAGCACTTGTCATGCCTCAACACACAGAAGGGATCCTCCACTGACAAGTCAATGGCGTTCTGAAAGGTCCAGCAAGGGGAGGCAACGTAAACATAAATAATATTACTGCCACTGCTTCCACCTGATGGCGCATTGCCCTCACCAACGGATCCTGACACCGGACCTTCCTCCATTACCACACCATCACTGCCACTACTTCCACCTGATGACACATTGCCCTCGCCAGCAGAACCTGACATAGGGCCTCCCTCCACTACCACATCATCACTGTCAGCACAATCGATGCCCAGCGTCTTAAGCACCTTCGCCTTCTTCAAGATATAACAAAGAAACAAGTACTCACAGTCCAGACCCTGGTATCTATGGAAGACGAATGTCTTCAGATGAGATTCAAGGCAATCGCAAGAGCCCAGGGACTTCCAGAACTCAGCACAACCGACACTATCAGGTGAACTGGGTCGAATGGACTGGATAGCAAAAACACAATGTTAGAGTTTAGCATATCAATCTTCAAATTACACCAAAAATACTACTAGAAGTGCTAGAACAGATATCTACAACATCAATCTGGAATTTATAACAATGAACAACTAGCACTTGAATAAGCTGATATCCACATTATCATCTTGAATCGCAATTGATAAACAAGTATAGGGACGAACAGATATCGATATGACATGGGTACTACCATGACGTGAAGCGTCTCGAGGCGAGGAAAGCATCTGAGCAGAGTGTCCAGCATCTTGACCTCCATGTCGTGCGAAAACCGCACCTTGACAGCCAGCATCTTCAAACTTGGCAGCATGGCCCTAGCTCTCACATTCATACCAGCCTGCCATTGAGGCAAATTAAACACCATGAGAAATTCGATTGGATACACAGTCACCTAATGAGTGTTAAGTGCAGACCACAGAAGTTACAAGACCCAGTTACCCTGATGACAATGCCACCAATCTCGAGCGCGTGGATCTGGAGGTCCAAGAAGCCGAGCACCTCCAGCCTAGGTGCGTTGACAATCCTAACGGGCCTCCGATCGGAAATGCTATGGAAGAGCAGGCGCTCCAGGCAAGGTGCATCCTCGACGATGATTTCATTGAAACCGCATCTCCATTCCATCATGACGCGGAGGCTGCTGGACCTGATACGGAGGCGTGAACCGCAGCTGTACGCCATGGCAAAGGAGAGGATTCTCAGCTTGGAGCAGTGCGCGAGCAAGGCATCGACATCCCTGTCCTCGATGATGGAGTGAAAAAGGCCGAGCTCATGGAGGTTGGGAAATGCGGGCTGGTGGGCGGCAGTGTCTGGGAAGCGCCAGAAGCCGATGTAGAGGCGGGTGAGAGAGCCACAGCTGAGGATGTCGTCGGGGAGCGGCATGTCGAGCGGCCAGGGTCGGTTGAAGAGGATGAGGTCCTGGACGTTCTTGGCGGCGAGGCTGGCGACCAGGCGCTCGAGCGCGTACTCCTGCCGGTGGAAGGAGGTGTGGGTGACGCGCACGGCACGGACGGGGCCGGGGTGAGCGGCCACGCAGCGCGAGAGGGCACGCACGGCGTGCCTGTCGGCGGCCCTGAGGTGGGTGTCGTCGACGAGGAGCGGGGTCGCCGCCCAGACGGAGCGCCAGCGGGTCGAGAGGACCATGGTGCGCGCGGCTTCGTTGGTGGGGAGGCAGGAGACGATGTTGGAGAGCAGGTCGTCCGGGAGACGGCTGATGTGGTCCTGGCCGTCACCATCCTGTGCCGCCGGATCGACAGCGGGCCCGTCGGCGGGGGCGGCGATGTCGTCATCGGAGGAGGTGAGGGAGAAGTGGTCGTCGTCGGAGTCGGAGGACTCGTCGGCGTCGGCGTCGGGCGCGGGGACGAAGGGTGGGGGCAGGAGGGAGATGAGGTAGGGGACGATGCGATCGATGCGATCCTGCGCGGACGGCCCCTCCAGTGCCAGAAGGCTGAAGTACGCCCCGATTTGGGCGTAGGTGACAAATACTTCTTCTCCTCCCCCTCCGGCGGCGTCCATGGCGGCGGATCCCGGCTAGGGTTTTGTCGGCGGGCACGAGGCGAGCAGGCTGAACGAATGGGGACTGGCGTGGGGTGCCGTGGACCGTGGTGGACTGGTGATAGTGGGCTCTGTGGTCTGACTAGTGTTGTGATTTGTGAACTTGTGGACCAAAATTTAAAATTCAAATTCATTCCATATATTGCAGATCAATCAAACAGATATATTCGAATTCTCAAAAAAAAATCAAACAGATATATTCAGCTGTGAACAGTTGTGACACAACTACTATTGACAGATGATTTTCTTTTTCTTTTTCTTGTGTATGTCAAAATCAGATTCATAATTATTAGGGGTTTATAATAGTCTACCTGTCGCGCCACTTTGCGAACTAGAGGCCGCACTATAGGAAGGGAGTTTTTATTATGTTTGAGATGCTTTATAGTTCCGGTAAATTTTTATAATATATCTATTCATTTTCAAAAATGAAGGAAGGGAGATGTCGAGAATAATTTTCTCGCCACTCTATATCCAACTTTTCATTCAAATCACCGACAGGACAAGTCCTAACAAAACCAATCGGTGCTTACACTAATATATAAATTTGTGGCGCCACTGGGTATCTCCTTTTGTGTAGTGCAACCAAAATATAACTCTACCTAGTATTAAAAAATGGCAAGACTATCTTACCTAAGTACAATCCATTGCAAATGCAATAGATCTAATGTGGGCATATGTGGCCAATAACTTGCGCGATTCATTTCGTACCCACCAATGGCTGGTCTTCTTTTGTGGTGATATTCACTACATATCTACTACTGACTTCGCATTCATTTTGTGCAGTGCAGATAAAATCGATCCACATATGGAGAACATGGTTAACTTATTTGAAATCGAATGCAAGCAAACTTTATGAAATAAGCAATTAGTTAACCTTAAACTTGACTTAGTCCATGATGTGATTAGTGTTGGAAATATGCCCTAGAGGCAATAATAAAATGGTTATTATTATATTTCCTTGTTCATGATAATTGTCTGTTGTTCATGCTATAATTGTATTAACTGGAAACCGTAATACATGTGTGAATACATAGACCACAACATGTCCCTAGTAAGCCTCTAGTTGACTAGCTCGTTGATCAATAGATGGTTATGGTTTCCTGACCATGGACATTGGATGTCATTGGTAACGGGATCACATCATTAGGAGAATGATGTGATGGACAAGACCCAATCCTAAGCATAGCACAAGATCGTGTAGTTCGTTTGCTAGAGCTTTTCTAATGTCAAGTATCATTTCCTTAGACCATGAGATTGTGCAACTCCCGCATACCGTAGGAATGCTTTGGGTGTACCAAACGTCACAACGTAACTGGGTGGCTATAAAGGTGCACTACAGGTATCTCCGAAAGTGTCTGTTGGGTTGACACGAATCAAGACTGGGATTTGTCACTCCGTATGACGGAGAGGTATCTCTGGGCCCACTCGGTAATGCATCATCATAATGAGCTCAATGTGACTAAGGAGTTAGCCACGGGATCATGCGTTACGGTACGAGTAAAGTGACTTGCCGGTAACGAGATTGAACAAGGTATTGGGATACCGACGATCGAATCTCGGGCAAGTAACGTACCGATTGACAAAGGGAATTGTATACGGGATTGATTGAATCCTCGACATCGTGGTTCATCCGATGAGATCATCGTGGAACATGTGGGAGCCAACATGGGTATCCAGATCCCACTGTTGGTTATTGACCGGAGAGTCGTCTCGGTCATGTCTGCATGTCTCCCGAACCCGTAGGGTCTACACACTTAAGGTTCGGTGACGCTAGAGTTGTAGAGATATTAGTATGCGGTTAACCGAAAGTTGTTCGGAGTCCCGGATGAGATCCCGGACGTCACGAGGAGTTCCGGAATGGTCCGGAGGTAGAGATTTATATATGGGAAGTCCTATTTTGGCCACCGGAAAATGTTCGGGATTTTTCGGTATTGTACCGGGAAGGTTCTAGAAGGTTTTGAAGTGGGGCCCACCTGCATGGGGGGACCCACATGAACGTGGGTAGTGGGGGCAAGGCCCCACACCCCTGGTCAAGGCGCACCAAGATCCCACCTTAGAAGGAATAAGATCATATCCCGAAGGGATAAGATCAAGATCCCTAAAAAAGGGGGATAACAATCGGTGGGGAAGGGAAATGATGGGATTTCTTTCCCCCACCTTTGCCAACGCCCCAATGGACTTGGAGGGCAAGAAACCAGCCCCCTCCACCCCTATATATAGTGGGGAGGCGCATGGGAGCAGCACCCCAAGCCCTGGCGCCTCCCTCCCTCCCGTGACACCTCTTCCTCCCCGCTTGCGCTTGGCGAAGCCCTACCGGGATCCCGCTACTTCCACCACCACGCCGTCGTGCTGCTGGATCTCCATCAACCTCTCCTCCCCTCTTGCTGGATCAAGAAGGAGGAGACGTCGCTGCTCCGTACGTGTGTTGAACGCGGAGGTGCCGTCCGTTCGACGCTAGGATCATCGGTGATTTGGATCACGACGAGTACGACTCCATCAACCCCGTTCTCTTGAACGCTTCCACTCGCGATCTACAAGGGTATGTAGATGCACTCCTCCCCTCTCATTGCTAGCATCTCCTAGATTGATCTTGGTGACACGTAGGAAAATTTTGAATTTCTGCTACGTTCCCCAACAATTAGGACAATAGCACTCGGAACTTTTCCAGGTCATGTTCACCATTTACGATGCTTGCGGAGAAGAAATAAAAATTGTCAACTCTCTTGACTTCCTCGAGAAACGGGTGGTCGCGGCAAACCCAACAACTATGTTGGCTTCGTTGATGGTTGTGATCCTACAAAAATCCTCTTCACGAAACCTCAAATCCATAACCAAGTTTTTTTGTGCACTGCAACTAAAATTTATATCTATGTCAAGAAAATAGTTATTATCTACTTTTCAGCTAATGTAGAGGTATATAGAACGCACAAACCTCAGATAACAAAATGAACCATAATTTTTTACATCAAAGGCACAACTGCTATGGCTAGCACGAGTTAAATAAATCAAGTTATTCTTCAACACATATTAGCCAAAGCTAACCATGCATTAGTTATGTGTAAGGGCAGCAAGTTTCATCATCATTCTACTGCCTGGCCCAACACCATTAGAATAGTTTGACTTAACTGTAAATTTTTAATAGATTTCTATAAACACTAGCTAACCCTAAAAAATCCATAAGCATACAACATCTAACCCTACAAAAATGCATCGATATGAAGGTTGGTCACACAGAAAATCCTGAAATTGCTATATTGTAAGAAGCAATGGAGCTCACTACTATGGTCATCGCCCCAACCGAAGAACAAGGCAACACATGCCAATTCTATGACCGAGCATGATGGCGCGGGAGACCCGATGTCCGACTAAAAGGCAGATTGCATGGAACCAGAAATGGTCGAATAGAGGCGACGCCTCACGGACGTCGAGGCGATGCACGGAAAGAAAGCGCCGCTCGGGACGATATGGGAGCGACTGTGTAAGGATGGTGCGTCCGCGACGAGTGTCTGCGGGCGAGTCGGATAGGGCACCATCGGAACGGATCAATGGCTGTATACAATGAAAACTAAGCGGAGAGGAGCTCATCGGCGCTAGCAAGAGTTGGGAATCGAGGATGTGCAATGGATTATAAGAGGCAGCGAACACCACAACACCGAGCGACCAAAGAAAGATGTTCAACCATGAATGAACAACACAGACATATCAAATATAGCAGTCGATGAGTGATTACCTTCCTTCCATTTTGGTCATCGGAACATATGATCACTGACCGGTCATTTTTAGACTAGACTGTGAGAACATCCAACCAAGCCCAAAAAACTATATCATTGATGCCTTTGGAATGGCAGGTTAGTGTTGTCCCTCATCATTGAAGCTAGGCCAGGCACCGCTTAACGATGAGGCATCAGTGCTATTCAGCTATGCAGTAGTGATTAGAGTAGTTTTAATGCAACAAAACCATCCTTTAGCATTTGTGAGCGAAGATTTGGGCCCGAGGAACAGAGCCTTGTCAGCGTATGAGAAGGAATATGTGGCTTTTTGATAGCACTAGAACAATGGAGATCTTACTTGCAAATTCGGAATTTTCTGATAAGAAAACTGACCAAAAAAGTTTTTCTAGCTTGAAATAAAATATTACATACACCCTAGAAATAGAAGGCACTCACTAAATTGTCGAGTCTTGATTATCAGATTGTATACAAGTAAGGTACAAGGAACCCTGCCACTTATGCATTATCTAGGAGGCCTCAAGGTGAGTTACAAGTCCTGAATGTCACTAGTTTACAACCTGCCTAGCTTTATGAGGTTATTGCCTCTTATGAGCAAGATGCTAAGGTTCGTGAAATTCTTCAGCAATTAGTTGTGCCACCAGATTCTCGTCCTCCTTAACAGCACATCAATGGATTGCTCAGCGACAAGGATTGTATTGGGATTGGAGCTGCCCCTGAGTTATCAGAATTGCGCATGCTTTTCATGCCTACCCTGTTGAAGGTCACCTTGGTTTCCCAATGACTTACAAGAGAGTTCACTCCCTGTTTAGGTGCACTCGGACAAAAGTTTTCATCAAGATTTTTTTCTTTCAAAATTGCATGATTTGTCAACAAAAAGCAAAACTTGAGCATGTCAATTACCCATGATTGCTATCTCCCTTGTGAGTACCTCAAAAAGCTTGGGAAACTATCACTATGGATTTGAATATATGGTCTACCACACTCTGCACATTATGACCACATTATGATTGTTATAGATAAGTTTACTAAGTACATGCAATTTATTTTTGTTAAACTTCCATATAATGCCGAGAAGATTGTTGATCTCTTTCTGGAAAATGTGTATACAACGTGCCCAGATTCATTGTTTCATATAGGGATCCTGTGTTCACAAGTGCATTTTGGCAACATTTGGACAAAAGAACAGGGGTTGAGCTAAGCATGAGTACTGCTTACCATCCTGAAACTGATGGACAAACTAAAAGAGTTAATCAAGTGGAATGCTTTCTCAGGTGTTTCATTGTGTTCACCCCAATAAATGGATAAAATGGCTCTCATTGTGTGAATTTTGGTATAACACCAACTGGCATTCTTCCTTAAACAAGTTTCCGTATTAAGTTTTGTATGGACACAATCCTAGTTACCTTGGAATTACTCTTTCTAATACAATGGCGCCAGTGGATTTGCGACAATGGTTGGATGATAGAGAAGTGGCAAATCAGCATGTCAGACAACTCTTGTTGAGAACTCAGCAAAGGATGAAAGCCCGTGCTGATAAGCATAGAATTGAAATAGAGGTTTATGAGGGTGATGAAGTATTTTTGAAATTGCAGCCCTATGTGCAAACTTCAGTTGCCCATTTTTCAAATCACAAGCTTGCCTTTAATTATTATGGTCCTTATCCTATGACTAGGAGAGTTGGAGAAGTGACCTACAGATTACAACTACCTAGCTACCTGACACTAGCAAGACCCATCTGGTGTTTCATGTTTCCCAATGAAAGAAGTGTACAGGGCCTCCACTCCAGGTACAAAAGAAATTACCCTCTTTCATTTCACCGTTTTAAGTTCTCGTCAGAATCCTGCAACAGCGAGTTCGACGAGCTACTATGGCCCAAGAACTTGTTGAATGGAGTGATGTAGCACCTCAAGAATCAACTTGGGAAGACATGTATTCTCTCAAAGAGACATTTCCACATGCGTCGGCTAGGAGGCAAGCAGTTACTCAAGAACAGGGGATCCCAACTGCTCTACTGATGGCAACAAGATAACATACAAGCGGGAAGTACCAAATTCAAGTCGTGGGCTTAAAGACCCATATGGTGTTTCATGTTTCCCTACGAAAGAAGTGTATGAAGTCCCCACTCCAGGTACAAAAGAGAAGGGCCCTCTTCCATTTCACCATTTCAAGTTCCTGTCAGGATCCTACAATGGCGAATTCGACGAGCTGGCAATCGTACTGTGGGCCAAGTACTTGTTGAATGGAGTGATGCATCATGCATCACTGCAATAGTCAACTTGGGAAGACATGGATTCTCTCAAGCAAACATTTCCATGGATTCAGCTTTGTGTGTGGGGGGGGAGGGGGATCTAGCGGCTACTCGAGAATGGTGGGGATCTCAGCAGCTCTATTGACAACAACAAAAGAACATACAAGCGGGGAATACCAAATTCAGCTCATGGGCTTAAAGACCCCTGGTGTTCCATGTTTCCCATTGAACGAAGTGTATGCGGCCTCCACTCGAGGTACAAAGAGATTTGCCCTCTTTCACTTCACCGTTTCAAGTTCCTGTCAAGATTCTGCAACCGTGAGCTCGGCGAGATGAGATGGCAATCATACTCTGGCTCAAGTCACTGTTAAATGGGTTGACGCATCACCTCAAGAGTCAACTTGGGAAGACATGGATTCTCTCAAGCAAACATTTCCACGTGCACGACGGGGGGGCATGCAACTACTTAAGAACGAGGGGGTGCCATCACCTCTACTAACGACAACAAGAGAACAAACAAGCTGAAAATGTCAAATTCAACTTGTGGGCTTGAAGCACGACCCACTCGTCATCGCCACCTCCCCTAGTGGCTTGCAAGCCCGAACTGGACCCGTTAATCAGGTGTAATAGCTTACGCTTAAATACATAACCAGGGACCTCCTACATGGCCTCGTACGTGCCAGAAGCCACGGAGCGCGCACCCTCCCCGCTCTTACGAGCGCACTCATGGGCCGGCCCATGTGTGGGGCGGCGAGCCTCTTGTTTTTTTTTGCTTTTTGTTCTGTTTTAAGTTTTTTCATTTTTAGAAATAATTCAGGATTTAAAAAAAGTTGCAAATTGTTGAATCTTTTGTGAATTCAAAAATTGTTCATGACTTCAAAAACGTTCGGGAAATGATAAATGCTCACGGATTCAAAAAATGTTTGTGATTTCAGAAAAAAATGGTTGTCTATTCAGAAAATGTTTACAACTGAAAAATGTTCATGAATTTATAGAAAAATGTTTACAATATTCAGAAATCGAGAATTTCAAAAAATGTTCCCATATTTCAAAAAAATGTTCACAAAATTCAAAAAATATTTGCTGTGTTAAGAAGTCTTAATGAACTCAAAATTATTTGCCAAAAACAAAAATGCTCCTGAATTCCAAAAATTGTTCCCAAATCTCAAAAAATGTTCACATGTTCCAAAAATGTACGCAATTTCAAGAAATGTTTGTGATTTTAATAAATGTTCAGGAGTTTATATAAATGTTCACAATTTCACAAAAAATGTTCACCATTTCAAAAAAATCATGAATTTGAAATGATGTTCACTTTTTCAAAAAATATTTTCGAATTTGTAAAAAAATGTTCGTCTATTCGAAAAATGTTCATGATTTTTTTTAAATGTTCGCGAATCTATAAAAAATGTTCAGGAATTTGAAATTTGTTCACAATTTCAATAAATGTTCACGAGTTCAAAGAATGTTCGGATTGAGAAGATGTGTTCGGCAATTTGAAAGATGGCCGAAAATAAAGAAAAATAAAATCAGAACAGTAAATATAAGCAAAAACAAAAACAAAAAAGTAAACAAAGAAAAAGAAAGAAAAAACTGAGAAAAAAAACGGTTCTAGGAAGGTTCTGGAACCTTCCCAAACCGGTGGGTAGGAATAGCGAAATGACCGACCCAAAAAGGAGCAGACGCTGTAAGGGGGTACGCGCCAGCTAGTTATTTGGTGACCTACGCGCCAAATAGGAGTGGCGTACAACCAGTACGTGTGCTTGGTATTAGCTTCAAAAAATTCGTGACTCTGTGTGGGCGGTTGGGTGAATTATCCAGCGAGAAATTCAATTCAAAGTGATTCGTGAGTAAGGAGAGAGCTAGATCCTTACAAGTGACGACTGCTTTTGATCTGTAATGGGTTCTGTACACCCTAATTTTTCCTTCCGAAGGTTTACACCTTAATTCTGCTCAGGTGCTACGTGCAGACGGGCTGTTACTACATCAGTAGTACGTACTCCATAGTACATAGCTATTGGTTTCGACATACAAAGTGGCGCTGTGGCAGCACCTCACAACACTCTTGGTCTGCTTAAAATGCTGGGCAACTCATTTATACTGCCTGTAGCGACCGAGTAAAACTGGAAACAGGTAGTAGCCACACCATATCGTTGCTGTTACAACTGTCAACACAGGCATAATTTTGGAAAACAATGACAAACTACAAATTCCGAGCGCGGCCTGAAAACGTGTGGATTTTTCCGGCATAGCTACCGAATCAACAACAAAACGGCTTCGTCTGTATTTGTTCGTCACCAATATTGTTGTCCCGTGGGCGAGGATCAGTCAACTACTACATTGCATTCCAAGAACTATGTTAATTCATCAACTTAGCAGCAAAAGCACAGATGCGAAATAACATCAGGATGTCAGTAGAGAAAATAATTCCACCCAGGTGTTGTTAAGTTCTTCTCTTCTCTGGCCGTTGCCAGGATCCATGGATGAGATAATCCATCGACGTCAAACTGGCGAGATGAATGAATACTTCTATCTTTTTTTCACCCATCATGATAATAAATGAACAAACGTTTATTTTCTCATGAGCGTGATAACATCAGTATCGCGAGAACTAAAGCAAAAAAAAAAAACTCATCGTTTTCATTTCTTTCATTACAAACCCAAATACAAGGGCACTTTGGGAATATATTTGTTTCTATTACTTGTGAACCCCAGTTCCTTAAGTAAGTTCTATCCTATATAGGAGTACTTTACAAGAAGCCATCATCATCTCTTGGGCAGCAGAAAGTCCAAGCTCTGGAAATGGCCTCATCATCTGCTGATCATTGGAACCTACTAATCTTTCTTTTCGGATTCTATAACTCCCGAACGTCAGAATTTTAAAAGTCGCCTCCGAACGTCCTCTAGACCAGTGGATAGGAGCACGAATCCTAAAGATTGGATTGCTGACACGTCAGCTCTGGAAATCGTTCGGGGAGGAGTTCCATCACCCCGAACCTTATCTTCTCCCCCACCGCATTAGCTTCTGCCTTGTTTATCCACTCCCACCTCCCCGACAGTGAGGCGGAGGCCATGCCGCCGCGGCCGCTGCGGCGGGCGTCCAGGCCGGCCCCTCCGCGTGCTCCTCGCCGACGCTGGGGCACCAGACGCGTTTTCCGTTCCGTCTTGGGCATAGCCGAGCGCCAGCCGGCTCAACCGGCTCGAGGTGTCAGGTCGCACCGCCGCAACAGGCGTCCATGGCGGCCCCTCCTCGTGCTCCTCGCCGACGACGGGGCACCATGACGCCGTGTTCTCCGTTCCGTCTTGGGCGTAGCCGAGCGCCGCCTGCTCGCCCGCGCCACCGCGGCGGGCGTCGAGGACGCCTCCATTCGAGCGCTCCTCGCTGACGACGAGCACCAGACCGCCGGTTTTCAGGGTCCAGGCCGAGAGATCCTGCAGCCACGCCCGAGCTGCGCAGCTCGCCTCCAACCCTGCAGCAGCCGCTACCTTGCCGCGCGACCGGTGAGGCCCCGCCACGACCTCCTACTTTCGTCTTCTCCAGCTTCCTGCTCTCTCACTCCTTGCGGCAGCTAAGCTTTTCAGAGGAGGAATCTTTGATGGTGAACTACGAGGTCAGGGGAAAAGTAGCCAACAGCTCGAGCGGTGCGCTCGATTCATGTCGCCGTCGCAGGACCACTGGTCCTTCGGGAGGCGGCGAGGCAGACGGGAGGCAGGCGTGGTAGGCGCAGCAAGCCTTTGCGGCAGTTGCAGGCACGGCTAGTAATTTCAGGTTCTGCACACACTCAATCCATCCTAGTTTAGCTATCAAAATTTTCTTCAATGTGCGTGCACTTATTGAGAGAGGTTGTACCTTTCAATCTAGCTGTAGATGGGGCCATGGCAAATTTAGTATAAGTTTGTTCAATCCCATGGCAATTTTCTAACAAAATCTACCCTTTATCATGGCGATTACATATTACTTTGTTGGAAGTTCATGGAATTTGTTCATACCTTGGCAAATTTGTATCTGGTCGCATGGAAAATTCTATAACAAAAAATGATGGCCATGTCAACCATAGCTTCAAGGTGTGTTTTGCCATGCCAACTTGAAGCTTAGGTGTTTCCATGACGGCAACATTTGTGTTGTGTCTTTTTTGCCCTATTTATCTGAAGAATGTTGCCATGGCAATTACATTTTTGTTTGAGAACATGGCAACTTTGGTGTTCTAACTTTTTCTTGCCATGGCAAAATTTATTATCTTTTTTTAAAACAGGGCAAACTTGCCATGGCAACTTTGCTATGTTCAAGAACATGACAAAGTTATGGATGTTCAAAAACATGGCAAACTTGCCATGGCAAACTTAAAATGTTTTTGGCAAATGTATTGACGGGGCATGGCAATTCTAGTTCACGGGGCATGGCAAAAATACCTTTATTCACAGCCAAAAGTGAGATTTTTTCTACGTTTTTCTTGCCATGGCAACTTTACTTTAATGGCATGTCAAATTTTACTTTATTTTTTTGACATGGCAAGTTTATTGTATAGAGCATGACAATTTTAATTTAAATATGATGGCAAATTTACATTTCCACACATTAATTTTTTTAATATGTAGCATGGCAAATATACTTGTGTAGCCATGGCAATTTTTAATTTATTTCCATGACAAAATTACACCATTTTTGCCATGGCAAAAATTACTTCATTTTTTTGCCACAGCGTACTTTTAATGACATGGCAAATTTTAGTTTTTTTTTCATGGCAAATTTATTGTAAAGAGCATGGCAATTTTAATTTAAATATGATGGCAAATTTACATTTTCCGGAACATGACAAATTTTTACTATGTAGCATGGTAAATATATTTGTATTCCCATGGCAATTTTTAATTTATTTTCCATGGCAAAATTTAATCCATTTTTTGCCATGGAAAATTTTACTCCATTTTTGCCATGGCAAAAATACTTCTATTCACATGGCAAATTTTAGTTTAACTTGCCATGTGAAAATTTCCTGCTTTTTTACATTTGTATATTGAAAGATGGCAAAGTTAAGATATTTTGATCCATTGATATAGCATTGCTCAGATTTTTATACATGCCCAATGACAATTTTTGTAGAAATCTTTTTTGTTCTATCTGATATTTCCATTTTTTTTTGTGTTTCCATAATATCATAGCAAACTTTTTCCACACTCAGTTGTAATGAAGTCTGTATGAACATCATGGCAAATCATGTAATTTTTTAATATACCCTTTTTCATGATTATATGCTAGTTTTGTTCATTAGAGCATGGCAACTTTTTGTCACGTACTATGGATTTTCTAGATTCACGTACGTTCTCTCAGGTGCTTCTTCTTCCAGCAGGCGTCACCTGCGAGTCTCCCATCTCTTCTCTCGGTCATGAGTCAATCAAGCTCACCACCAGGGAAAAATGGTATGCGCTCGTCTATGGCCTATCCTTAAATATTTGTCCAGTCTGATGAATGCAATACGTACTGCTGCAAGGGGCGGCATATTGAATATACTCCGTTCTGATCTTCCAAGCAGTAGATGTCAACGTTGGATGGGACGAGGGCAGCGATTAGTTTCCAGTGATCTTCCAAGCTTCTAGGTCGTGTCCTCGTATGCCTATTAATTAGGTTGTGTCTTTCAAACCATAGAAGGTGTAATTGCAGAACTACATATATCAACAACTAGATCACATGATTTGTTATCAAATTCCCAATATCGCTGCCACCGCCTGCTTGTTGTCATCTGCCGCCTTCAGGAAGCACTGTTGGTTGATCGTTCTATCTCCTCTGTGTCCAAATTTGAGTAAACGGTGATGCTGCAATGGCCGGCTTGCCGCAAGCAAGCACCATCTTCCATGGCACCAATACATCGTTTCTCTATTATTAATATGGTCTGATTGGGTAACGCCCTAATGCATTATTTAGTAGCAATTGTAGTTACATGTGGTTTACTAATAGAGATCTGATCTTTATCCCAGTTTAGATGTATTTGTCTAGATAAAAATAAATAGAAAGAAAGAATAGAACATAATGCTATTTTCAAGCCATTTTCTTCAAGTCTGAACGTTGTGCGCTAATGATCTGAATTCAACGTGCTAATCATATGATCATATACGTACTGCTAGAGCTAAATTTACACCCACATTTGCAAAACATGCGTTTTTTTCTCTTATATTAATTATTATTTGTGCAACTATTACAGAACATACATTGCAATTTTATGTGAGAATTGATATGCAGGCGGCGACGGCTACATCTGCAACTGCGGCGCGATGAAGATGGGCGGCGTCGGCTGCCACTGCGGCTCCTACCTACTATCCAAATCCAAAGGAAATGAACTAAATAGGCCACAAAGGGAGATGGTGATGTACAAGATCTCTAAGATAGGGCGCGAATTACCTGTGTTTGTGCAGAAGATGACGAAAAATGATATACTGAGTCCAAACCTGGTGAGTTCATAACTTCAGATACCACGCGCAATATGTATAAAGCTCGCAAATTTAGAACCATTTTTCTTGCTGAATTAATCGTCCGCCTGATACCCGGTCTCCATCTTGACGCGCTCTTTTCTGAACAGTATTTTTGCAAGGCATATGTTTCGAGGTGTCTCCCGCGCCAACAAGAGGGCAACCAAATAATACCTCTCAAAGTTTTGCTGGAAGGTATGCAGATGGACGCAAAGCTGGTCTTCACGAAATATTCCCATGGGACGTGGCCTACTATATATCGAAAAGACTGGAAGAAATTGATCGAAGATGCCGGGATGAAGGCGGGAGACATCTGCCTCTTCCAAGTTGTAGACAGGAGCAGCAGCGGGCTCACGATGATGGTCCATATGATCCGCAAGTCGGAAATGCTGGTAATAGCCTTAGTCTTGGAGGGCCGTATAAACCATTTTTTCTTGTGCATGTGCGACATTTTGCCTTTTAGTAGAATTCATATATATTATATTGTGCCTCACTCAATTCATTCTGCTAGCATTACATCCCTCTTACTGCCTATCTATATATATATATATATATATATATATATATATATATATATATATATCAGTTGTGCTAACATTTCAATCTGCTGTGTGCTGCTAGCCTCGCAAGGAAGGAAGCACCAGCGTCGAGGCCAGCGAGCCTCGCGCGGAGGAGACACGCTTGGCCCAGCCGGGAGGAGACGCCGGCAAGCCTCGCGCGGAGGAGACCCACTCCTCCCCGGCGGGAGGATACGTCGGCAAGCCTCGCGCTGAGCCCTCCGGAGGGAGCGACAGCGACAGCCGCCCCCATCTGAATGTGAAGAGGAGTCTCTCGCCTTCACCTGGCGAGTAAGTACCCGCGTCTTACTTTCTGCTTCGTGATCTTTGTTTCCTACCTCTTGAAACCGGGAGCTGAGCCCCCGTGCCATGCAGGTCCCTTCAAAAGGAGAAGAAGATGCAGTTAGGGGCCACGACGTCCACCGAGTCCTCAGCGAAGGCGCCCGCTGAGGAGACCCATGCGCCCCTGTCGAGCCCTGAGGGGCGTGAGGAGATGGCCCGCCATGTTGAGGCGGCGACGGGGCAGACGGTGACCGAGGATGATTGTGTGACTTCGCAGCCGCACCAAGACTTGCCTCCCCCAGCTGGGAGGAACGAGCTTCGCAAGGGAAGGGGCCTCCGGAGGTGAGGAGGTGCCTCTAAAGGCGCGACGAGCCCCCAGCACAAGCCCACAGACGTGAAATAACATCAGGATGTCAGCGAAAGCACAGACGTGAAATAACAATTTTGCATCTGATAGTAGGGTACTACTTTTACAAGTCAAAAAGGCCAAAACAATTTTCAGCCCGGGTACTTCCACATCTCAGAATCACATTTGTCTTCCCCAATAGAGAACTCAAGAAAGACGATTGGCTTAGTCAATCAATCGATACGTGCTTCCATAGCCTGATGCACTTGCGTTTGTCTCGACCACGGCAGCAGATACTTGCTTCCATTGACGATTGTTTTTGATCTGATCTGTAATGGGTTCTTTACACCCTAATTCTGCTTCAGGTGATACGTGCAGATGGGGAGTTGCTACATCAGTAGTTACTGTGAGCTCCAGTACGTACGTGCTCCATACTCCATAGCTATTGCTGCCTCTGTGATAGCACCTCACAACACTCTTGGTCTGCTTAAAATGCTGGGCAACTCATTTATACTGCCTGTAGCGACCGAGTAAAACAGGAAACAGGTAGTAGCCACACCATATCGTTGCTGTCACAACTGTCAACACAAGCATAATTCTGGAAAACAATGGCAACTACAAATTCTGAACTCGGACTGGAAACACGTGGACTTTTCCGCCATAGCTACCGAATCAACAACAAAACGGCTCCGCCTGTATTTGTTCATCAAGGATATTATCATCCCGTGGGGCGAGAATCAGTCAACTACATTGCATTCCTGGAACTATGTTACTAATTTATCAGCTTAGCAGCAAAAGCACACACGTGAAATAACATCAGTAGAGATAGATTGTGAATCTGATAGTAGGGTACTTTTACAGGCCAAAAGGCCAAAACAATAATCAGCCAGGGTACTTCCACACCTCAGAATCACATCAGTCTTCCCCAATAGAGAACTCAAGAAAGAGTGCAACATACATACTAGTAAAACTAGCTTCCAGACCATCATGGCCTCATTCTACCTTCGCAATTCACCGCAAAATTATGCAGAAGTGCAGAACTAATAAGTAAAGTACCAAACCCTTAGCAGCTCAAAGTAAACATGTCGATGCGAAATACCATCAGCATGAAAAACAAAAACTACTCATGCCTCAGCTCGAGAAGCCCTCCAGGCCCTGGCACGCCTCAACACACAGAAGGGATCCTCCACTGACAAGTCAATGGCGTTCTGAAAGCTCCAGCTAGGGGAGGCGGGGCAAACGTAAATGACATCACTGCCAGTGCCTCCGCCTGATGGCGCATCGCCCTCACTAACGGAACCTGACACGGGACCTCCCTCCATTACCACATCATGGCTGCCAGTGCTTCCACCTGATGACACATTGCCCTCACCAGCAGAACCTGAGACAGGGCCTCCCTCCACTACCACATCATCACTGCCACTACTTCCACCTGATGGCGCATTGCCCTCGCCAACAGAACATGACATCCGGCCTGCCTCCGATACCACATCATCACTGTCTCTACAAACCATTCCCAGCGTCTTAAGCACCTTCCCATTCTTCAAGATGTAACCGAGGAACAACAGCTCACAGTTCAGGCCCTGGAATCCGTGGAGGACGAGCGTCTTCAGATGTGATTCGAGGCAATCGCAAGAGCTCTGAGACTCCCAGAACTCAGCAGAATGTACACCATCAGGTGAAGTGGATTGAATGGACTGAAATTGAGCAAAAAGAAACAATGTCAGCGTTTAGCATATCAAACTTCAAATTACACCAAAATACAATTACAAGTGCAAAGAACAGATATCTACAATATCAATCTGGACAATATAGCAATTAACTAGTACTGGAATAAGCTGGTATTCATATTATCATCTTGAATCACCATCGATAGACAAGTATAGGGAAGGTATCAAAATGCCATATTATCGATAAACAAGTATAGGGAAGATAACAAGTGCTAGAACGAATATCGTATCTGAGTAATGCTACACACACAGGGGCTTTACGGGATAATTAAATTATTAAAGATTAATGGATGTGATTTAGTTAAGTAGGACGGGCCCCACCAGTTAAATTCAGGGGGGCGGGGAGGCAATTAAATTAGGCCACGTTCTTCAGCCCGTGAAGTTCGTTGAAACATCCCCGTGAATCTAGTATCATCGTATTGACAGTATCAATCTGTAATACTCCCTCTGTTTACTAATATAAGACGTTTGGCAGTTTAACTTGAACTGCCAAAACATCTTACTATATTAATGAACAGAGGTAGTATATAGCAATGGGCAACTAGCACTTGAATAAGCTGACATCCATATTATCGTCTTGAATGGCAATTGATAAACAAGTGCAGAGATGAACAGATATCGATATGGCGTACCATGATGTGAAGTGTCTCGAGGCGAGGAAAGCATCTGAGCAGGGTGTGCAGCATCTTGACCTCCATGTCGTGCGAAAGTCACACCTTGACAGCTAATATCTTCAAACTTGGCAGCATGGCGCTAGCTCTCACACTCATCCCAGCCTGCCATTGAGGCAAATTATTAAAAAAAATGAGAGAGAAATTTGTTTGGTCGCACAGTCACGTAATGAATGCTAAGTGCAGATGACAGAAGTTACAAGAAGCAGTTACCCTGATGACAATGCCACCAATCTCGAGAGCGTGGAGTTGAAGGTCCAAGTAGCCGAGCACCTCCAGCCTAGGGGCGTGGACAATCTTGACGGGCCTCCGGTCGAAAATGCTTTGGAAGAGCAGGCGCTCCAGGCAGGGGGCATCCTCCACAATGATTTCATCGAAGCTGCATCCCCATTCCATCACGGCGCGGAGGCTGCTGGACTTGATGCGGAGGATCGAACGGCTAATGTACGCGATGGCGACGGAGAGGATTTTCAGCTTGGGGCAGTGCGCGAGCAAGGCATCGACTTCTCTGTCCTCCATGATGGAGTGGAAAAGGCCGAGCTCTTCGAGGTTGGGGAAGGCTGGCCGGAGGGTGGTGGTGTCTGGGAAGTGCCAGCGCCAGACGCCTATGTAGAGGCGGGTGAGGGAGGCACAGTCGAGGATGCTGTCGGGGAGCGGCATGTCGAGCGGCCAGGGGCGGTTGAAGAGGATGAGGTCCTGGATCTTCTTGGCGGCGAGGCTGGCGATCAGGCGCTCGAGTGCGTGCTCCTGCCGGTGAAAGGAGGTGCGGATGAAGCGCACGGCACGGACGGGGCCGGGGTGAGCGGCCACGCAGCGCGAGACGGCACGCACGGCGTGGAAATCGCGGGGCCCGTCGGCGGCCCTGAGGTGGGCGTCGTCGACGAGGAGCGGGGTCGCCGCCCACACGCAGCGCCAGCGGGTGGAGAGTACCATGGTGCGCGCGGCTTCCTTGGTGGGGAGGCGGGAGATGATGTTGCAGAGCAGGTCGTCCGGGAGGCGGCTGATGTGGTCCTGGCCGTCGCCGCCCTGCACGGCGGGCCGGTCGGCGGCGGCGGGGGCGGCGTCCTCGGAGTCGGAGGAGGTGAGGGAGAAGTGGTCGTCGTCGGAGTCGGAGGACTCGTCGGCGTCGGCGTCGGGCGCGGGGACGAAGGGCGCGGGGAGGAGGGAGATGATTTGGGAGACGATGCCGTCCATGCGGTCCTGCGCGGACGGGCCCTCCAGTGCCATGTTGTTGAAGTACGCCTCGATTTGGGCGTAGGTGACAAATTCTTCTTCTCCTCCCCCTGCGGCGGCGTCCATGGCGGCGGAGGCCGGCTAGGGTTTGTCGGCGGGCGGGAGGAAGGGAGAGACCTCACCTCCGCGAGAGGAGCAGGCTGAACAAATGGGGACTGGTGTGGGATGCCGTGGACCGTGTAGACTGGCTGTACGGCGGCTCTTTGGTCTGACTACTGTTGTGAACTTGTGGACCAAATTTAAATTTCAAATACATTCCATGTATTGGAGTTCAAACAGATAAATTCAGCTGTGGACAGTTGTTGACGGTGTCCCAGCGGCCTCTCGCCACGTCGGTTCTCGGTCCGATGGGCCGGGCCAAGGACCCCTTTGCCAGTTCCGTCCCAGGCTACTTCAGCGGGGCCATCACATGAAAATTCCAGAAGACTTAGAGCATCTCCAATAGATGGTCCAAAATTTGGCGGTCCAAAACCGGAGATGTAAAATTTGGACCGCAAAAAAATGCGTTTTGGAGCTTCGAAAAAAGCTCAACTCCAACAGATGGTCCAAAAGAGTAACTCCAACAGATGGTCCAAAATGAAGATGTAAAATCGCCTGGATCGTCTTCTTCAACCTCGGGACGTCGGCCGCCTTCGTCAAATCCGTCGCCATCAAGCTCTCCCCGACCTCCCCGAGCGCGCCATCCTCCCCGTGATGAGCTCCTCTCCCAATCCCCTTATTTTCCCCCTTCGATCGGTGTCGTTTGCCACCGCTCCCGTGCTGGTCCGTGGTCGCCATGGCCAGAGCCCGAGCTCCCCTGTACGTGCTCCTTTGCCGGCCAGCAGCGACAGAGGCGGGCAGCAGCCGACGCGAACACCACGAGCAGCGGCACAGGCACGCTGCACGGACCAGCAGCGACGGCAGCTCGGCTGGACAGGGTCAGTGCGGGGCGGCGGCGGGGCCGGGAGGCGGTGGCAACGGGGCGGGCCAGCGAGCAGCGGCGGGCGGCGGAGGCGGGCGGCGGCCTAAGGACCCGGCGGAGGCCTACATGGGCAGCCAGACCGCCGGAGGCGCCGAATCCTACCGCGGCTGCCTCCCGATTCGGCGGCGCCCGGGCGGCTGCGAGACGGCTTCCGGCGAGGAAGGCGGCGGAGGGCGGCGCGGCGATTTGGGGCGGCGGCGGCGACGGTGGCGGATTCTGGCCGACTGGTGTTCGGGCGGGCGGACAGGCGCGGCTGTGAAATGAAATGAAGTGGCGGTTGGGCGTTGGTGGGCGGTCGCCGAATTTGCACCAGATGCATCTCGTGATGTAAATTTGCACCGCGAGGTGTTGTATTTTACATCACGAGGAGGCCGCGGTACAATTTTTTTTTACATATGGACCGTCTGTTGGAGCAGCGTTTTTTGCCCTAAACGGTCCAAAAGTTAGGTATTTTTACATTTGGACCGTCTATTGGAGATGCTCTTAGCTGGGATCATGGAAAACTCTACCTCACCGTACATAGCCGGGAGAACTCGACCTCACCGCACGTAGCCAACTAGGATTTGTACCCCTAGGGTCCTCGGTATGTTATATAAGTCAGGGTCTTGGTGGTCAAAAGTGATCGGTACGTCCGGCCACTTATTCTCCGAAGTCGTTGTGCTTTCAATGACGTCCGACCACTTATTGTCCGAAGTCGTTGTGTTTTCAATGGTACATATCTCTCGAAGAGCTCTCTTCCGTTGATTTCTTGATGAGTGTGTTTCATAGATCATATGTACATCTTTGTCCTCGGACGTGTATTGTTCTTCTGTACAGTCGATTTCTACACCCCGAACCCTTCCGCTATTGGGGTTATTGAGGAACTCCCATCATCCTTTTGCCACTTGCTTGACAACCCAACAGTGCCTGCTTTTGTGGGTGGCTGGTTTATCCGACGAGGCAGAGTGGATCGTGCACGGGTGGTCGAGTATCATGTCCAGCAGTGATTTGACTCCGATGCCGACTACCCGGCTCTTCTTCTATGGAAGCTCACTACTAGGAAAAGGGCTATAGATGAAATGGCCACTAATGACGCACCAGACATGTGGTGCGCCACTGTGGCGCACCATGTGCTGGTGCGCCATTAGTGTGAAAGACACTAATGGCGCACCAGACACACGGTGCGCCACTAGTAACAAAAAATGTATTATTATTTTTTCAAACATACTAATGGCGCACCAGGGCACAGTGCGCCATTACTAGTTCTAACTAGTAATGGTGCACCAGCCACATAGTGCGCCACTACTATATTTTTTTTGCAAAACTACTAATGGCGCACCAGGGTATAGTGCGCCATTACTAGTTTAAACTAGTAATGGCGCACTGTGCCCTGGTGCGCTATTAGTGTGTGTATATATATATATATATATTTTGCAAAACTACTAATGGCGCACCACCAGTAGGTGCGCCATTAGTAACCAGGGTTACTAATGGCGCATTTGTAGGTGGTGCGCCATTAGTAACCTGGGACCAGCTAAATATTTTGGACAGCCACACCTACCCACTCACTTTCCCCACTTCATTCTCTCCACCTCCTCCTCCAAGCTTGTCTCGGCTGCCTCCTCCTCCTCACCTCATTTGCACCATAAATTCATCCAAATTAAGTGGTTAAATTACCTTTTTTGATAGGTAAGTAAGGGGGAAGCTATCTTTATGTTGTTCTCCCTCCAACAACGTGCACATGCATTTTTTATGGCCTAGCTAGATCTATGTATGTTTGTGGTGTTGCATATATGTTTGTGTTTGCAGGTACCGGTATTTGAAATGCGATAGTTGCCAATATTTTGCCGGAATGTTGATTCATTTCCGTTTCGGCGAGATTTTGGCACTATGCATTCTTTTTGGTCCTATTTTTAGGGAAAGTCATGCCAAATTTTTTCTTGGTTCTAAAATATCGTTTTACTCTACCCCGCAGGCGACCATGGTTCGCACGATGACCGAAGGCATCGTGAATAGGTTTTTGAGCTCCGCGAAGGCCGAGATGCTTCAAAAGAACGAGACGGAGATAAGATGTCCGTGCCGAAGATGCAAGCTGAAGAGCCTTATTGAGGACCCGGATTCCGGGCAGGTGCGGGACCACCTGCTCTTGCGTGGTTTCATGGATGGCTATCGGTGGCAAGGTTATGAAGACGACTATGAAGTCGTCCATAGGGGCCGGGCAAGAAATGAGGAAGGGCAGCAAGACAACCACCGCGGCTCGGGCGGGCGAGAAGACGAAGAATCTCCAGGACATGATCACGACGGTGATGCTGTACACAGTCATCATGTAGAAGATGCCGGACATGATGATGAGGAAGATGCCAGAGCAGACGAAGGGCATGATCATGAAAATGAAGATGCCGGCGGAGCAGACGATGATGGACCATCGATGGGCTGGGTGCAGGACCTTCATATTCAAGAGCTGCTTCTCAAGCAGACGGATAACGCAAGAGCTGTCGCCCGAGAGAAAGCCAAGCTGGATCAACTGGAGATAGATGCGGTTACTCCATTGTATGAAGGATGCAGGACCGAGGATACCCGCCTGAAAGTAACGCTCATGGCTCTGGAGATGAAGGTAAAACACAAAATGACCGACGCATGCTTCGACGAGAACATGTCATTCTGGCACAAACGTCTTCCCAAGGAGAACAAGTGCCCGACCAGTTTCGAGGAGGCGAAGAAAATCGTGTGTCCTCTGGATTTACCGCACGTGAAATACCATGTGTGCATGAACAATTGCATCATTTATCGGGACGAGCACGCGGAGTCTACCATATGTCCGTGTTGGGGAACGTAGTAATTTCAAAAAAATTCCTACGCACACGCAAGATCATGGTGATGCATAGCAACAAGAGGGGAGAGTGTTGTCCACGTACCCTCGTAGACCGACAGCGGAAGCGTTATCACAACGTGGTTGATGTAGTCGTACGTCTTCACGATCCGACCGATCAAGTACCGAACGTACGGCACCTCCGAGTTCTACACACGTTCAGCTCGATGACGTCCCTCGAACTCCGATCCAGCCAAGTGTTGAGGGAGAGTTTCGTCAGCACGACGGCGTGGTGACGATGATGATGTTCCACCGACGCAGGGCTTCGCCTAAGCTCCGCAACGGTATTATCGAGGTGTAACATGGTGGAGGGGGGCACCGCACACGGCTAAGAGATCTCATGGATCAATTGTTGTGTCTCTGGGGTGCCCCCCCCCGCCCCCGTATATAAAGGAGCAAGGGGGAGGCAGCCGGCCAAGGGGAGAGGCGCGCCATAGGGGGGAGTCCTACTCCCACCGGGAGTAGGACTCCTCCTTTCCTTGTGGGAGTAGGAGAAGGGAAGGGGGAAGGAGAAAGAAGGAAGGGTGCGCCCCCCTTCCCTAGTCCAATTCGGACCAGACCATGGGGAGGGGTGCGGCCACCTTTTGAGGCCTTTCTCTCCTTTCCCGTATGGCCCATTAAGGCCCAATACGAATTCCCGTAACTCTCCGGTACTCCGAAAAATACCCGAATCACTCGGAACCTTTCCGAAGTCCGAATATAGTCGTCCAATATATCGATCTTTACGTCTCGACCATTTCGAGACTCCTCGTCATATCCCCGATCTCATCCGGGACTCCAAACTCCTTCGGTACATCAAAACTCAATAAAACTGTCATCGTAACGTTAAGCGTGCGGACCCTACGGGTTCGAGAACTATGTAGACATGACCGAGACACGTCTCCGGTCAATAACCAATAGCGGGACCTGGATGCCCATATTGGCTCCCACATATTCTACGAAGATCTTTATCGGTCAGACCGCATAACAACATACGTTGTTCCCTTTGTCACCGGTATGTTACTTGCCCGAGATTTGATCGTCGGTATCTCGATACCTAGTTCAATCTCGTTACCGGCAAGTCTCTTTACTCGTTCCGTAACACATCATCCCGCAACTAACTCATTAGTCACAATGCTTGCAAGGCTTATAGTGATGTGCATTACCGAGTGGGCCCAGAGATACCTCTCCGACAATTGGAGTGACAAATCCTAATCTCGAAATACGCCAACCCAACAAGTACCTTTGGAGACACCTGTAGAGCACCTTTATAATCACCCATTTACGTTGTGACGTTTGGTAGCACACAAAGTGTTCCTCCGGTAAACGGGAGTTGCATAATCTCATAGTCATAGGAACATGTATAAGTCATGAAGAAAGCAATAGCAACATACTAAACGATCGAGTGCTAAGCTAACGGAATGGGTCAAGTCAATCACGTCATTCTCCTAATGAGGTGATCCTGTTAATCAAATGACAACTCATGTCTATGGCTAGGAAACATAACCATCTTTGATTAACGAGCTAGTCAAGTAGAGGCATACTAGTGACACTCTGTTTGTCTATGTATTCACACATGTATTATGTTTCCGGTTAATACAATTCTAGCATGAATAATAAACATTTATCATGATATAAGGAAATATATAATACTTTATTATTGCCTCTAGGGCATATTTCCTTCAGTCTCCCACTTGCACTAGAGTCAATAATCTAGTTCACATCGCCATGTGATTTAACATCAATAATTCACATCACCATGTGATTAACACCCATAGTTCACATCTCTATGTGACCAACACTCAAAGGGTTTACTAGAGTCAATAATCTAGTTCACATCGCTATGTGATTAACACCCAAAGAGTACTAAGGTGTGATCATGTTTTGATTGTGAGATAATTTTAGTCAACGGGTCTGTCACATTCAGATCCGTAAGTATTTTGCAAATTTCTATGTCTACAATGCTCTGCACGGAGCTACTCTAGCTAATTGCTCCCACTTTTAATATGTATCTAGACCGAGACTTAGATTCATCTAGATTTAGTGTCAAAACTTGCATCGACGTAACCCTTTACGACGAACCTTTTGTCACTTCCATAATCGAGAAACATATCCTTATTCCAGTAAGGACAATTTTGACCGCTGTCCAGTGATCTACTCCTAGATCACTATTGTACTCCTTTGCCAAAATTAGTGTAGGGTATACAATAGATCTGGTACACAGCATGGCATACTTTATAGAACCTATGGTCAAGGCATAGGGAATGACTTTCATTCTCTTTCTATCTTTTGCCGTGGTCGGGCTTTGAGTCTTTACTCAATTTCACACCTTGTAACACAGGCAAGAACTCTTTCTTTGACTGTTCTATTTTGAACTACTTCAAAATCTTGTTAAGGTATGTACTCATTGAAAAACTCATCAAGCGTCTTGATCTATCTCTATAGATCTTGATGCTCAATATGTAAGCAGCTTCACCGAGGTCTTTCTTTGAAAAACTCATTTCAAAACACTCCTTTATGCTTTACAGAATAATTCTACATGATTTCCGATCAACAATATGTCATTCACATATACTTATCAGAAATGCTGTAGTGCTCCCACTCACTTTCTTGTAAATACAGGCTTCACCGCAAGTCTGTATAAAACTATATCCTTTGATCAACTTATCAAAGTGTATATTCCAACTCTGAGATGCTTGCACCAGTCCATAGATGGGTCGCTGGAGCATGCATATTTTGTTAGCACCTTTAGGATTGACAAAACCTCCTGGTTGCATCATATACAACTCTTCTTTAATAAATCCATTAAGGAATGCAGTTTTGTTTATTCATTTGCCATATTTCATAAAATGCGGCAATTGCTAACATGATTCAGACAGACTTAAGCATAGATACGAGTGAGAAACTCTCATCGTAGTCAACACCTTGAACTTTGTCAAAAACCTTTTTTCGACAATTCTAGCTTTGTAGATAGTAACACTACTATCAGCGTTCGTCTTCCTCTTGAAGATCCATTTAATCTCAATGGCTCGCCGATCATTGGGCAAGTCAGTCAAAGTCCATACTTTGTTCTCATACATGGATCTCATCTTAGATTTCATGGCCTCTGGCCATTTTGCGGAATCTGGGCTCACCATTGCTTCTTCATAGTACATAGGTTCGTCATGGTCAAATAACATGACCTCCAGAACAGGATTACCGTACCACTCTGGTGCGGATCTTACTCTGGTTGACCTACAAGGTTTAGTAACAACTTGATCTGAAGTTTCATGATCATCATCATTAACTTCCTCACTCATTGGTATAGACGTCACAGGAACCGTTTCTTGTGATGAACTACTTTCCAATAAGGGAGCAGGTACAATTACCTCATCAAGTTCTACTTTCCTCCCACTCACTTCTTTCGAGAGAAACTCCTTCTCTAGAAAGGATCCATACTAAGCAACGAATGTCTTGCCTTCGGATCTGTGATAGAAGGTGTACCCAACTGTCTCCTTTGGGTATCCTATGAAGACACATTTCTCCGATTTGGGTTTGAGCTTATCAGGATGAAACTTTTTCACATAAGCATCGCAACCCCAAACTTTAAGAAACGACAACTTTGGTTTCTTGCCAAACCACAGTTCATAAGGCGTCGTCTCTGCGGATTTTGATGGTGCCCTTTTTAACGTGAATGTAGCTGTCTCTAATGCATAACCCCAAAACGATAGTGGTAAATTGGTAAGAGACATCATAGATTGCACTATATCCAATAAAGTACGGTTATGACGTTCGGACACACCATTATGCTTTGGTGTTCCAGGTGGCGTGAGTAGTGAAACTATTTCACATTGTTTTAACTGAAGGCCTAACTCGTAACTCAAATACTCTTTTCTACGATCAGATCATAGAAACTTTATTTTCTTGTCACGATGATTTTCCACTTCACTCTGAAATTCTTTAAACTTTTCAAATGTTTCAGACTTATGTTTCATCAAGTAGATATACCCATATCTGCTCAAATCATCTGTGAAGCTCAGAAAATAATGATACCTGCTACAAGCCTCAATATTCATCGGACCACATACATCTGTATGTATGATTTCCAACAAATCTGTTGCTCTCTCCATAGTACCGGAGAACGGTGTTTTGGTCATCTTGTCCATAAGGCACGGTTCGCAAGTACCAAGTGATTCAAAATCAAGTGATTCCAAAATTCCATCAGTATGGAGTTTCTTCATGCGCTTTACACCGATATGACCCAAACGGCAGTGCCACAAATAAGTTGCACTATCATTATTAACTTTGCATCTTTTGGCTTCAATATTATGAATATGTGTATCACTACGATCGAGATCCAACAAACCATTTTCGTTGGTCTGTATGACCATAGAAGGTTTTTATTCATGTAAACAGAACAACAATTGTTCTCTGACTTAAATGAATAACCGTATTGCAATAAACATGATCAAATCATATTCATGCTCAACGCAAACACCAAATAACACTTATTTAGTTTCAACACTAATCCCGAAAGTATAGTGAGTGTGCGATGATGATCATATCAATCTTGGAAGTACTTCCAACACACATCGTCACCTCTCCTTTTACTAGTCTCTGTTTATTCTGCAACTCCCGTTTCGAGTTACTACTCTTTAGCAACTGAACCAGTATCAAATACTGAGGGGTTGCTATAAACACTAGTAAGTACACATCAATAACATGTATATCCAATATACCTTTGTTCACTTTTGCCATCTTTCTTATCCACCAAATACTTGGGGTAGTTCCGCTTCCAGTGACCAGTCCCTTTGCAGTAGAAGCACTTAGTCTCAGGCTTAGGTACAGACTTGGGCTTCTTCACTTGAGTAGCAACTTGCTTGCCGTTCTTTTGAAGTTCCCCTTCTTCCCTTTGCCCTTTTCTTGAAACTAGTGGTCTTGTCAACCATCAACACTTGAAGTGGTCTCGTCAACCATCAACACTTGATGTTTTTCTTGATTTCTACCTTCGTCGATTTCAGCATCACGAAGAGCTCGGGAATTACTTTCTTCATCCCTTGCATACTATAGTTCATCACGAAGTTCTACTAACTTGGTGATGGTGACTAGAGAATTCTGTCAATCACTATTTTATCTGGAAGATTAACTCCCACTTGATTCAAGCGATTGTAGTACCCAGACAATCTGAGCACATGCTCACTAGTTGAGCGATTCTCCTCCATCTTTTAGCTATAGAACTTGTTGGAGACTTCATATCTCTCAACTCGGGTATTTGCTTGAAATATTAACTTCAACTCCTGGAACATCTCATATGGTCCATGACGTTCAAAACGTCTTTGAAGTCCCGATTCTAAGCCGTTAAGCATGGTGCACTAAACTATCAAGTAGTCATCATATTGAGCTAGCCAAACGTTCATAACGTCTGCATCTGCTCCTGCAATAGGTCTGTCACCTAGCGGTGCATCAAGGACATAATTTTTCTGTGCAGCAATGAGGATAATCCTCAGATCACGGATCCAATCCGCATCTTTGCTACTAACATCTTTCAACATAATTTTTCTCTAGGAACATATCAAAAATAAACACAGGGAAGCAACAACGCGAGCTATTGATCTACAACATAATTTGCAAAATACTATCAGGACTAAGTTCATGATAAATTTAAGTTCAATTAATCATATTACTTAAGAACTCCCACTTAGATAGACATCCCTCTAATCATCTAAGTGATTACGTGATCCAAAGCAACTAAACCATGTCCGATTAACACGTGAGATGGAGTAGTTTCAATGGTGAACATCACTATGTTGATCATATCTACTATATGATTCACGCTCGACCTTTCGGTCTCTGTGTTCCGAGGCCATATCTGTATATGCTAGGCTCGTCAAGTTTAACCTGAGTATTCCGCGTGTGCAACTGTTTTGCACCCGTTGTATTTGAACGTAGAGCCTATCACACCCGATTAACACGTGGTGTCTCAGCACGAAGAACTTTTGCAACGGTGCATACTCAGGGAGAACACTTTTATCTTGAAATTTTAGTGAGAGATCATCTTATAATGCTACCGTCAATCAAAGCAAGATAAGATGCATAAAGGATTAACATCACATGCAATCAATATAAGTGATATGATATGGCCATCATCATCTTGTGCTTGTGATCTCCATCTCCGAAGCACCGTGCTCGTGATCTCCATCTCCGAAGCACCGTCATGATCACCATCGTCACCGGCTGACACCTTGATCTCCATCGTAGTATCGTTGTCGTCTCGCCAACTTATTGCTTTTACGACTATCGCTACCGCTTAGTGATAAAGTAAAACTATTACATGGCGATTGCATCTCATACAATAAAGCGACAACCATATGGCTCCTGCCAGTTGCCGATAACTCGGTTACAAAACATGATCATCTCATACAACACATTATATCACATCATGTCTTGACCATATCACATCACAACATGCCCTGCAAAAACAAGTTAGACGTCCTCTACTTTGTTGTTGCATGTTTTACGTGGCTGCTACGGGCTTAGCAAGAACCGTTCTTACCTACGCATCAAAACCACAACGATAGTTTGTCAAGTTGGTGCTGTTTTAACCTTCGCAAGGACCGGGCGTAGCCACACTCGGTTCAACTAAAGTGAGAGAGACAGACACCCGCCGGTCACCTTTAAGCAACGAGTGCTCGCAACGGTGAAACCAGTCTCGCGTAAGCGTACGCGTAATGTCGGTCCGGGCCGCTTCATCTCACAATACCGCTGAACCAAAGTATGACATGCTGGTAAGCAGTATGACTTATATCGCCCACAACTCACTTGTGTTCTACTCGTGCATAGCATCAACGCATAAAACCAGGCTCGGATGCCACTGTTGGGGAACGTAGTAATTTCAAAAAAATTCCTACGCACACGCAAGATCATGGTGATGCATAGCAACGAGAGGGGAGAGTGTTGTCCACGTACCCTCGTAGACCGACAGCGGAAGCGTTATCACAACGCGGTTGATGTAGTCGTACGTCTTCACGATCCGACCGATCAAGTACCGAACGTACGGCACCTCCGAGTTCTACACACGTTCAGCTCGATGACGTCCCTCGAACTCCGATCCAGCCGAGTGTTGAGGGAGAGTTTCGTCAGCACGACGGCGTGGTGACGATGATGATGTTCCACCGACGCAGGGCTTCGCCTAAGCTCCGCAACGGTATTATCGAGGTGTAATATGGTGGAGGGGGGCACCGCACACGGCTAAGAGATCTCAAGGATCAATTGTTGTGTCTCTGGGGTGCCCCCCTGCCCCCGTATATAAAGGAGCAAGGGGGAGGCAGCCGGCCAAGGGGAGAGGCGCGCCATAGGGGGGAGTCCTACTCCCACCGGGAGTAGGACTCCTCCTTTCCTTGTGGGAGTAGGAGAAGGGAAGGGGGAAGGAGAAAGAAGGAAGGGTGCGCCCCCCTTCCCTAGTCCAATTCGGACCAGACCATGGGGAGGGGTGCGGCCACCTTTTGAGGCCTTTCTCTCCTTTCCCGTATGGCCCATTAAGGCCCAATACGAATTCCCGTAACTCTCCGGTACTCCGAAAAATACCCGAATCACTCGGAACCTTTCCGAAGTCCGAATATAGTCGTCCAATATATCGATCTTTACGTCTCGACCATTTCGAGACTCCTCGTCATATCCCCGATCTCATCCGGGACTCCGAACTCCTTCGGTACATCAAAACTCAATAAAACTGTCATCGTAACGTTAAGCGTGCGGACCCTACGGGTTCGAGAACTATGTAGACATGACCGAGACACGTCTCCGGTCAATAACCAATAGCGGGACCTGGATGCCCATATTGGCTCCCACATATTCTACGAAGATCTTTATCGGTCAGACCGCATAACAACATACGTTGTTCCCTTTGTCACCGGTATGTTACTTGCCCGAGATTTGATCGTCGGTATCTCGATACCTAGTTCAATCTCGTTACCGGCAAGTCTCTTTACTCGTTCCGTAACACATCATCCCGCAACTAACTCATTAGTCACAATGCTTGCAAGGCTTATAGTGATGTGCATTACCGAGTGGGCCCAGAGATACCTCTCCGACAATTGGAGTGACAAATCCTAATCTCGAAATACGCCAACCCAACAAGTACCTTTGGAGACACCTGTAGAGCACCTTTATAATCACCCATTTACGTTGTGACGTTTGGTAGCACACAAAGTGTTCCTCCGGTAAACGGGAGTTGCATAATCTCATAGTCATAGGAACATGTATAAGTCATGAAGAAAGCAATAGCAACATACTAAACGATCAAGTGCTAAGCTAACGGAATGGGTCAAGTCAATCACGTCATTCTCGTAATGAGGTGATCCTGTTAATCAAATGACAACTCATGTCTATGGCTAGGAAACATAACCATCTTTGATTAACGAGCTAGTCAAGTAGAGGCATACTAGTGACACTCTGTTTGTCTATGTATTCACACATGTATTATGTTTCCGGTTAATACAATTCTAGCATGAATAATAAACATTTATCATGATATAAGGAAATATATAATACTTTATTATTGCCTCTAGGGCATATTTCCTTCAGTCCGGTGTGCGGCGTCACTCGATACAAGAAGAGGAAGAAAGCTCCTCGAAAAGTGGTGTGGTACTTTCCGATCACTCCTCGTCTGCAGCGGTATTTCGCGGACCCTAAGGTAGCAAAGCTCCTGCGTTGGCACGCAGATAGGGAGGAGAAGAAGCGAGAAGATGACGCAAATGATCCGGAGATAAATAAAAAAGACAAGATGCTGAGTCACCCTAAGGATGGGAGCCAGTGGCAAGCGTTGAACTTCGAACACCCAGAATTTGGGAAGGATCCAAGGAACATCGTGCTGGGCGCAAGCACCGATGGAGTCAATCCGTTTGGCTGCCAGAGAAGCACACATAGCACCTGCCCTGTGTTTGTGTGGATGTACAACCTCCCCCCTGGTTGTGCATGAAGAGGAAGAACATTCACATGAGTATGCTAATTGAAGGGCCGAAACAACCAGGGAACGACATCAATCTGTATCTGGGGCTGCTGAAAGAGGAGCTAGACACGCTGTGGAAAACACCAGCCAATACGTGGGACGCCGCAGAGAAAGAATATTTCCCTATGAGAGCCGCACTGCTCACGACGGTGCACGACTATCTCAGTTACGGATATCTCGCGGGGCAGGTGGTCCACGGATTTTCTGGATGCGTCAGGTGCATGGATGACACAACGTATCGCCAACTAGATAGAGATCTCGGGTCTTCGAAAACCGTGTTCATGGGACATCGAAGGTGGCTTGGCGATGATGACCCGTGGAGGAAACGCAAGGATCTGTTCGATGGTGAAACCGAACCCCGAAGACGCCCGCGTACGAGGAGCAGCGAGGAAATAGACGAGATGTTGAAAAATTGGAAAGATTGCCCACTGCCGGGAAAGAAGCAAAAGGCGCCAGAGCCGGGAAAGAAGCGAAAGGCGCCAGAGCCGCTGCTGAAGGTATGGAAAACGAGGTCTGTTTTCTGGGACTTGCCGTACTGGAAGATCCACCGTGTGCCTCACAGCCTTGATGTCATGCATATCACGAAGAACGTGTGCGAGAGTCTGCTTGGTACCCTGCTCAACATGCCAGAGAGGACCAAAGATGGGCCGAAAGCAAGGGCAGACTTGAAATCAATGGGCATCAGGGAGGAGCTTCATGCTAATGATGATGATGATGAGGCGAAGCAGGACACGGAAAGTCATCGCAAAGGCAAAAAGGCCAAGAAGACCGGAAATGACTTCCCTCCCGCGTGCTTCACTCTAAGTCAGGAGGAGATCGATCAGTTTTTCACCTGCCTCGTAGGAGTAAAACTTCCTTACGGTTACGCGGGGAAGATAAGCAGATACCTAGACTCAGCGAAGCAGAAGTTCAGCGGGATGAAGTCTCACGACTGTCACGTGCTGATGACGCAGATAGTTCCAGTTGCAATCCGTGGGATCATGGACGCGCACGTCCGTGAAACGCTATTTGGCCTATGCAACTTTTTCGACGTCATCTCTCGGAAGTCGGTTGGCATGAGGCAACTTAGAAGGCTACAGGAAGAGATCGTGGTGATACTATGCGAGCTTGAGATGTACTTCCCGCCCGCATTCTTCGACGTTATGGTGCATTTGCTGGTCCATATCGTGGAGGATATCATCCAACTCAGGCCGACGTTCCTGCACAGCATGATGCCGTTTGAAAGGATGAATGGTGTCATCAAAGGATACGTTCGCAACATGTCACGTCCAGAGGGAAGCATAGCCAGGGGCTTTCTGACCGAAGAGTGCATCTCCTACTGCACGAATTATCTAGGCATCGAGAACCCCGTTGGTCTGCCCGTCAACAGGCACCTCGGTAGGCTCGCTGGATGGGGTCACCGTGAGGGTTGCCGCAAAATGCATGTCGACTTCGAGGGTCGACTCGCCGACTTTGAAAGAGCAGACCTAGTCGCGCTACGACACATAGATGTGGTCGATCCTTGGGTGGTAGAGCACAAAACCTTTATTGAGAAGATGTACAATGACCGAGGCCAACAGAGGACGGACGGAGATATAATCAAAGAGCACAACTCATGTTTCACGCGTTGGTTCAAGCCGAAGCTTCTGTCGTACCCTTTACATGAGGATTCTTCCGCGGAAGAACAACTCATATTCGCCTTGTCACAGGGCGCCGAGCACAACCTGATGACCTATGAGGCGTACGATATCAACGGCTACACATTCTACACCGAGGACAAGGACATGAAGAGCGATGGTTATCAGAACTCCGGGGTAACGATGGAATCCTACACCGGTAACGACAAGGACAGATACTACGGAAGGATCGAGGAGATCTGGGAGCTGAGCTACGCTGGAGAGAAGGTCCCGATGTTCCGTGTCAGATGGGCCAAGAGCGTCATAATAGAAGAACGGTATTTCACCACCATGGTTATACCCGAAGCCAAATCCAAGACCGCGGGCGCGAACGTCACCGCAAAAAATGAGCCATGGGTACTGGCTTCCCAACTGGACCAATGCTTCTTCATTACCGACCCGTCAAAGCCCAGTCGTGTTGTCGTGAGGAGAGGCAAAAGGAAGATCATCGGAATGGATGGAGTTGCCAATGAGCAAGACTTCGACAAGTACGGCGACCCGAAGATGGAACATGACGACGACGATGAAGTATCAGCATACACCACAAGAAGAAGCAGGACCACCCTACCTAAAGGGCGTCCGTTCAAGAGAAGAACTCCATTTACGAAAAATAAGGGCAAGAAGATTGTGAACAGATAGCTAGCTAAGATCGATTGTATTTAAATTGTAGCCTTCATTTCTCGATTGTATTTCATGGGCACTTTTTGAACTCATGAATATTTTCAAATTTCATGGGCACTTTTTGTATTCATGAATATTTTTTCAAATTTGATGATATTTTTTGACCCACCGCACCCTCCCCCGCTTCACCGCCGCCGCCGACCCCTGCACCCTCCCTGGCCCGCTCCACCGCCGCCGATCGAGCACCCCCCGCACCCTCCCCCGCTCCACCGCCGCCGACGACCCACCGCACCCTCCCCCGCTCCACCGCCGCCGCCGACCCCCCGCACCCTCCCCGGCCCGCTCCACCGCCGCCGAGCAGCCCCCGCACCCTGCCCCGCCGCCGTCGATCCCCCGCACCCTCCCCAGCCCGCTCCACCGCCGCCGAGCACCCCCATTTGATGATATTTTCAAATAACAAATTTGATGATATTTTTTCATATTCATAAAAAAATTATTACTGTTTTTATAAAAAATTATTAAAAACATACTAATGGCGCACCGCTCGGGTGGTGCGCCATTGCTATCTAAAAAAAGATTTCTAATGGCGCACTGCTAGGGGGTGCGCCACTGCTATAAAAAAAACATACTAATGGTGCACTGCTCGGGGGTGCGCCATTAGTAATCTTCCCCCTAGCTCTAACTCGCCCGACCCCTTTGTCCCTCCCTCTCGCCAGATCCACTCCCCCCCCCCGCACGCTGCCCCGACCCACGACGCCGCCGCCCCCGCGCCCCCCACCACTGCAGCTCCGCCATCGCCGACGCCTCCGCGACCTCGCCGTCACCGACAGCCTCCCCGCGTCGGCCCCTGCCCTGCACCGCCTCTACCTCAGTCCGGGCACGGGGTGCAGGACGACGACCGCCGCCGACCCGCGAAGCACGTGGCCGCCGGCCTCCCCACGACCAACCGAGGCGCCCAGGAGGACCGCCGCCGTCTTCCTCTTCGACTACGAGGACCCGGACGAGCTCGAACGCCCTCGAGCCATCCCTTCGACGCCGCCGCCGCCGACCCCGACCCCTCCGGCGACCGGCCGTGCCCGCCCAGGTACCTCTCCTCCTTCCTCCTTCCTCCCTCCCAAGGTTAAGTCAGTTTCCCCTCTCTACAACTTTGTCTGCCTCCAGAAAATTGAAAACCGAACACAAAATTCAGTGATAGTTTCAGACCATCCGGAGTCACAAATCATAAAATAGACTTTGTTGGAATTCGTTGATTGCATGAGAACTGAATTTATGTTAATTAGTCAGAAGTCATAGCATTATGCAAAGAAACTTTGCCGAAATTGGAGCAGCTCTCTTATGAAGTTCTGATGAAGGGCAGCAAAAACTCTACATTCAGTTTTCAGTCATAGGAAAACAAAGTTATCCACAAAGTGTTTTTCTGTTTAACATTTTGATGGAGTACAATTGTTACAGTACAGTCAGAATTGTGTATGATTGTGCCTAAGTAGATAATCTAAAGATACAGACAAAATAATTAGGGGAGCATGTGTGAATCTCTGACAACAATACAAACTAAGATTCAATTAAGACTAATTAACTGCATTTGATGTCACTATATTCTCTGAATAACTTCAGTTATGATCTGTACTGGAAAACTTCAGTTAACACTCATTTTTCAGTTAACTCCTTACAGTTCAGATCATATTTTGATTGTCAATAATAGTGGACTTTTAAGGCTTTTTTAGAGGCAATACTAGTGGATTTTAGGCTTTTTTACACGCAATAATAGTGGAATTTTAGGCTTTTTTTGGAGGAGTGTGTTTCATGCTGGCCTACAGTGATGAATTAGTCAGAGGATTGTGCCTTAGGATTGTGCCAAAGTTATCCATTGTATCTATTTGCTTGTCCTTCAAATAGGGGCAAGACTGTTACATAAAAATTACTTGCAAGCATATTGTGCCTTAGTTACAGAAAAATTACTTGCAAGCATATTGTAACTATTTTCACTCTGCCCTGAAGGTTTTTGACTACAGAATCTGTGGTGACCCACACTCTGTTGGTTTACAGGGTGCTAGAGCTGCACTTGACTAGCTAAAATCATCCCCTTGTTCTTACTGGTTATAGAAATTCATTGCTTGTCCTATGTTTTCTGTCAGGGTATTGTTTAGGAAGCTTGCTTGAGTTTGTGTCCTTTAATTTGTAAATCTGCAGTTCTAGCCACATTTAGGATAAGTTGTTGTATATACTGTCATAAAGTTCAGCAAGAATAGGGCATCAACAGGCATGGATTAAGCTGTTTCTTTGCTGTAACATACTGTATATCACTCCACAATGAAATACAGTACATATTGATGTGCTTTGTAAAACTTGTTCATGTACTGAACTACTAATGCCTTGTGATGCTCTGAATTACTTGTGATGCCTCTGAATTACTTGTGATCACATTGAGAAAGACTTGTAAAGATGATGATCATCTTTTACAGAAAACAATTTCTGTAAACACGTCAGTAACTTTGCAAGTTTGCTGGGTTTTGTCTCCGACCATCGTGTCATGATGATTTTGCAGGTACCCCGAGAGGCCCTTGAGTTTGCTGGAATGTCGATTAACTTCCGTTCCGGCAAATTCGGATACTCCATATGTCCTATTTTCAGCAAAGGTCATGCTGAAATTTTCCGTGAATTTTAGCATGACTTTGCTAAAAATAGGACATATGGGGTACTTGTGACTAATGCATGGGCCGGGGTCTTAGTACTTAATTAAGTAGGATCAACTGCCCCTTTATTCTTGCTGCATTAAACCATAGGTGGCAATAGAGCCAAGTGATTAGGCCCAACTTAGAATTCTCCTTCCCAGCTTAGCTTTTAGGGTGCCTTGGCGTCGACAAACCCTAAATTATAAAACCTTGGCTTTTAGGGTGCCTCGGTGTCGATAAGAACCTAAATGATGAAAGCTTAGGCTTTTAGGGTGCCTCGGCGTCGACAAACCCTAAATGATAAAAGCTTAGCTTTTAGGATGCCCCGGTGTCGACAAACCCTAAATGATGAGACCATGATCTTGTTCCTTGACAATAACCAACTTTTTGACCAAATTTTTTTCCTATTTAGAGCAAAACATGGCCCACAATGATGAGGCCGACGGTTCGGGCGGCAAGCAATTCTGGGAGCTGTCCCAGGAGCTGGAGGAAGAACCTCACCGCTATGAGGACGCCGTGGAAGACACCGATCCTGACTACACAACCCCTAGTGGCGTCGGGGATGACACCACTGATGGTGCCGCCGAGGATGCCACCACTGATGATGGCGGCGCACGCACAGATGGCAGCCAACCGAAGAGGCAACGGAAGGACCGGCGCCCGAGCGTGCTCGGCACCGTCAAGGAGGAATTTACTGAAGTGAACTCCGACGGGCATCCAACGGCGCCCAAAGAATTAGTCAAGGGGTACTCGGTTCAGCTCGGGTGCATTCTCTGGAGCACCGTCTCAATCAACACCGAGAACCTAAGGCATAAAGACCGAGGGAATTTGTGCAGCCTCCTCTTCACGAAGCTGCACGAACGATACAATTTCCCCGCTGACTTTGCAAACACACACCTCTCAGGGAATAAAGTGAACAGTGCCGCCCTCACGAGGATGAGCACGGCCCTGTCTACTTGGAGAAGCACGGTGAAGGCAATGATTGAAAAAGGTGATAGTTATGAGAAGATCAAGGTGAAATATCGTTTGATCGGCGAAGATGACTACAAGGAGTTCAAGATCAAGTGCGAGAGCAGCGCAACCTCCGAATCAAGTCAGTGGGGGAAAGAAATGGGGCAGTTGAACTTAGGGGTCCACCAACTCGGTCCCGGCGGTTACAGAGTGGCGGAGCCTATATGGGACAAGGAGGACGCGGAGCGTGCCGAGCAAGGCCTACCGCTCCGCTTCGAGAAATACCGTAACAAGCAGACCAGGAACTTTGTCAGGGCCCGGTACAAGGGTAACAAAGGAGCTTACCACGGATCCGAAGACCAGGGCGCTTGAGCTTGTTCTGGTAAGGAATACACCCCCGCGTAATTAGCTCCATATGGTTGCATTCTAATTAATGAAGCCAAATTTCTAAATGGTTCACATTCCTTCCGCAGGAGGCTGAAAGCAGTAGCGCAGGGTCGTCTCAGAGCTCCCCTTTCGACACCCCTTTAAATAGGGCATTGAACGTAATGAAAAACAAGGATAAGCTCAGTAAGCCGTCGTTAGCTGGTCGTGTGGCCGGCAAAGGCTTGTCCACAAAATGGTCGTCATACTATACCGCTGGTGGGCGAAAGGAGAAAAAGACCAGCTCGGAAAGTCAGTCGCGCGAGGTTCAAGAACTCAAGGCACAAGTGGCGCGGATTCCGGACATTGTCCAAGAGCAAGTGCAACAACAACTGGGAACGACGCTCACCGCCATGGTGCCTACCTTGATTCAGGGGCTGACGACGTGGATTGCGGGCGGCCAATAGGGGCCTCCCCCGGTTCCCAGCTTGGCCAGCAACTCGCACAACGCGCAGGCGGCGCCATTGGTGTCTCCGGCGGAGGCGGTATTCGTGTCTCCGACGCCGGCACGGGCATTGGAGCTTAATGCACCCGGGTGTACGCCGGCCGGCACCTCGCCAGCAAGCGGTCCCTCCGTCAGTTGCACGCCCGCCGTTGGCGGTGCCTCGACATTAGCCGAGCTCGACGACATCACGGTAACTAAGCCTCTCGGCCGATGACTTCATCTCCTTGCCTTTGACTGGGCATCCTTGACGCCCTACATGTTTTCGCAGGGCGCCGCCGACGTTCCTTGCACTCTCCTGCACTTCGTGGGCGGCGAGTTGGTCGATGTCGCCAAGGGCAGAATCGTTCAACCGGGCAACCGCGTGTTCCACGGTAATCCGATGCCACCCACCTTGTATAGGGTTGAACTGGTTCGGGTGCTGCCAGGCTGCGACGAGTTGTTACCTCCGATTCGACCCGCTGGGGCCGACGAAGATGATGTGATGACCCTCAGCGCCTGCGTAAGCTGGCCCCTGCTTTGGCCGAAGAGCCAGATTCGTTTGGGGGCGGGGGACACCACCCCACAGACAAGACCGCCAGTCGTGCCAGCGCCAAGCCATGGCAAGAACGCTGCAACGCTACCGGACATGCCGGACATCCCTATGGCACAGGATCTGGACATGCATATGGCACATGATCCGGACGACGACGACAACGACGACGGTACATTTACCAACGTCGATAAGTACTTTGCCGAACATGGGCACGGTGACGAGTTCTGCGGGCCTCCTTCTCAAGAACCCAACCCTGAAAAAGACGACCGCGATCTAGCTGGTACGACGGAGAAACCCAATTGCAACAGGCGTCGTCTGGCGTTCAGTTCTCAGGAGACGCCTCCAGCTGCCGCCTTCATCGAGCCTCAAATAGCTAAGGTGCGAAATATTATCAGCCCCAACACGCTCAAGAAGGCGGTCTGTGAGCAGAACTCGATCCCATTACAGCAGATCAAGAAGAAGGGACGGAAACGAAAGACTAACAAGGGCGCCGGTGCGAGCCAGCCGACACCGAGTACGATCCGTGCTCAGGACGGGCCACCTAAGGATATCTCGAGGAGGGTGCATGTGGCGGGTAGGGCGATGCTATCGACAAATATGCTCAATGCTGCAACCGGTGCTATGCGGAGTCTGCATGACAGTGTTCTTTCTTTGGAGAAGCGGCGTCTCAGAGAGAATGATGTGGCATACCCGGTTTTCGTGGCCAAGGTGCCAGAGGGCAAGGGCTTTGTGGATAGCGCCGTCGGGGGTACGATCGTCCTGCGGTTTGATGACATCTTTGCTATGTTTAACCTTCATCCGCTGCACTACACCTTCGTTCGGCTGTTTTCGCTGAGTATGGAGATGCAGATCATTAGAGACAAGACCCCGGACATTGTGATAGTCGACCCCTTCTACATGCGTGCCAAGATCTTGGGCAGCGCTGGGGACCGGCAAGTCGCGAGTTCACACCTCGAAGGCGTCATTCTGGCAAACCCAGATAAGGATAACTTCCTCGTGCCTTACTTTCCCGAGTAAGTCATCCCCTAACCGCCCCGTAACATATGATTTCTTAGATTTCGATCGTTCTTTTTTTTCTAACATTCCGTGTTCTGTGCAGTGACACACATTGCACACTCATCCTCTTAAGCCCGAAATATTCCATGGCCACGTATTTCGACCCGGACCGTGACTCCAAGATAGACTACACAAATATCAAGAAAGTTCTTGATGATGCTCTCCCCGGCTACGCCGCATCTGGAGGCACCTTTAAGAGGCCAGTTCGTAGGTACGGCAGGCACGTGTTCACCCACAATACGACGTTCCCCTGCGTCAAGCAGCCGCCTGGCGGTCAGAAGGATGCCTACTACGCCCTCCATCACATGCGGGCGATCGTACGGGACCATAATCACCTTCTGCTACCAAATAATCTCAAAGATTGGGCCGCAAGCTTGGCGGCAATCCAGGACGCGGACATCCGACAAGAATTCTTTCGCATCCAGTCGGAGTTTGCAGAAATCATCCATCAAGATGTCCTTCGTACCTCGGGGCAGTTCTACCTCAAATATCAACCGTCCAACAGTGAGATAGACACAACGCTACAAATGCAGGCTGACAACGCCCGCGACTTCATGACCATCACGAAAGACGGCGGCTTCATCCACGCTCCGGTCCCATGAGTCGAGTCGAAAGTAGTGATGCTATGTGTAGTTCTGAAACATCGATTAGCTCATGTTGTAATTAAACTTTAATGAACTTGTATGTCTCTTTGGTTTGGACAGTCGTTCAACTTAGATGTAATCGATGCTATTTATTAGTAGGACCATGAATCGTGCTATTAATGTCTTGCTTTTCTCTTCCGATCCTTTTGTTGCATACTTATATATTGCTTATGTATTGTCTGTTGTTTGGCTAGTGCATAGAGATGCCGTCGTATGTCGTGTACAAGGGTAAGGTTCCCGGAGTCTACGACGACTGGGAGGAGTGTCGGAGACAGGTTCACCGTTTCAGCGGTAACAGTTACAAAGGGTACACCACTAGGGCGGAGGCGGAATCTAGATACGCGCGCTATCTAGCGGGAGAGAGGAGGGAGCGTTGGAGGAACCGGATGAAGACCAGTTTCATCGCGATGATGCTCATCGTGATGACCGCAGCTCTCTTCTATGTGATGGTAGTTTAGATGATCGATATTGACTTGTAATGTGAAGACAAACTCGCTACTCGCGGTCTCGAGACTTGTAATGTTCTATCTTTGTTCGGTCTTTTGAATTCGGAGACTAATATGATGAATTGTATTCGGAGACTAATCTTCTATTGTATTCGATGAATCTGCTGTTGCTGTGTGGTGCTGTCTATATTATGTCCAATAATATATTTTGTAACCTGTGCAAATATCAGAAAAGAAAAAAAATAATCCCTAATATTCATACTAATGGCGCATCACCCCAACGTGCGCCATTAGTATACCAAAGGATACTAATGGCGCATCACCCCACAGTGCGCCATTAGTATGGCAAAGCACATGTGTAAATATCGCCCCCTAGGAGGCACACTAATGGCGCATGTTGGTCTATACTAATGGCGCACGGCGTGATGCGCCATTAGTATACCAGATACTAATGGCGCACCATTAGTATTTAATACTAGTGGCGTGGTACTAGTGGCGCACCAGTAGTGCGCCATTAGTAGGCAAAACTGGTGCGCCACTAGTAGGCCTTTTCCTAGTAGTGGCTGCTGGTCGTGTGTCAATATTGTTGCGCTTGGAACGCCGGTTGCGAGGGTCGTGCCTGCCTTCTGCTTCGGGTAACCCCAAGCTGGGGTCTCGAGCAATATTGGTTGCCTAAGCGGGCGTCCTCTATGGCGCAATAGTTTGTCATTAGGTCGGGGAGTGTGTTGAATGTCCTCGGATGATGACGACCAATATCTCTACTGACCCATTCGTCGTAAACGTTGAAACGAAATGCCGTTAGGGATTCACTGTCGCTGCAATCCGGGATCTCGTTCTTCTTTTACAGAAAACGTGTCTAGAATCCTGAACACCCAACGCCATCAATATGGCGCATTGTTAAAATATAGTGGTGGCAGGTCCTCACCCCACGGCTTATATAGATATTAGGGGTGCCTACGGTTTACACATAGGTCAGTTATCTAAGGGTAATCGTGACGACGACGACCACTAAGTCTTGGAGTATGTGCCATGTCTTCGGAACCTTCCATCTTGGTTCTCCTTGGCCCGATGAATGTGGCCCGCTGTTTGATAATCTTAGGGGTCCTCTGCACGACCCATACGTCAGGGAGCCGACATGCCTAGCACCGCCTAGTCCAGGACACCATCACCCACCAACACCAGTGCCTCTAGATGCAACATTGCTTGCTATCGACCAGGATTTTTACCACTGGGGCAAGGGGCTTGACGAACCAGTTGATGCCTACAAAGTGCCACCGAATTTGTCTACCATCACCAACTCCACATGTCTACCGCCGCCAACGCCCCTCAAAACTCCCTGCCACCAGTGCCATCAACTCTGGCACTGCCGCTACCAAGAAAAAGGGCGAGGAGGGTGGGAAATTTCTACGACCTCCCAAGTCACAAACGCCGCCAATGAGAGATTGCGCTCATGATACCAATCGTCACGCCCCAAAGCAGTGGATCGTGGGATTTGGGGATGAACATGAACTAGGGTTTCGATCCAGATCAAGAAAACATTTATATTGGAGTATGTTTAAAGTATAATATAGTTATCTCCGAAATGGGGAATGAGGAGGGTACAACAGATTAAGGCATAGTTTTGTGGTGGAAAGGGGCTGATGCTTTCTCACCTAGCTAGGTTCAAGGCATGGTACCTGCAATTTCGGTTTGTTGCATCAATTATACTATAAGAGTATCCCTTACAGTCTATCTGTCAAAAAATTAATGAGGATACAACCTCACGGTGCCGACTTTTATATAGCCCGACAACGGTAGAAAAAATACAGTACAAAAGAGACGGTGACACGATATAATAAGTAGGCGAGCAAATGTGAGCCATTGGACCTTCATAATTGCACTTGATCTAGTCCGTCCGTTAACTGAATCTAAGTCTTTCTTGACTGAACATGAGTTAACCACCAGCAGAATCCAGCGGGGACTAGGAGTATCACACGTAGCCTTACGTTTTTTTAGAACAACGTAGCATTAAGTTGCCACTTGTGGGCTGTTAACATGGAATCGCATAAGACAAAATGTAAAAGACTGGTTAGAAGTCTATTTATTATTTTGAAGTTTGTTATGCTTCAAGAATAAAGAGAAAATAATTAAGCATCACTTCTTCCTTTCCATAATATAAAAGCATTTTTTACAGTGTCGTGTCAAAAGCGCTCTTATATTAGGGAAGTGTTTACGCGCGGAGCGCCGGCGGAACGCTCGGGCCGGTCGCTTTCACCTCGTTGGCGTTAGCCATCAGGAAGGCAACACGTGTACCTTATCCTATCCCCAACGCCTCCATCCACTCCTTCTTCCTCGCGATTGCCCAGGCAGAGAACTCCATGGATCCATGCCGGCCATCAGCTCCTGCCTCCTGTGATGTTCGTGCGCCCCTCGGGGGCAACGCTGCCGCGCCGTTTCCATGGTTGCGTTCATCTCCATGGCCGCGCCGCCGCCTGATGGCCGCGCGTGAGAGAAGCTGCAACCGGGAGCGCAAAATGCTACAACCGATGACCCAAATAGCTTCAACCGGCAACATAAAAAGTTTCAAAAGACAAACAGAGATGCTGGTCGCCGGCGCACACCCGCAACAAAAGCTGCAACTGATGGCCTGGAAAGCTACAACCGGCGACGGGAAAGCTTCAATCGAAAATACGAAGAAACTGATCACCGGGGCATCGAGCACAAAAAAGCTGCATCCATTAAATTCAGGAGCTTCAACTATTGAATTGAAAAGCTTCATCCCGCATTTAAGAAAGCTTCAACCGGCTTCATATAAAGCTTCAACCAGTGAGCACATGACGCGTTGACATGCAAAGCTTCAAACCTAATTTTGAAAAGCTTCAACCATTTTGTTTTGCTACAACCGTTTTTTGGTTTGCTGCAACCAGTGTCAATTTTTGCTACCACCGGCTTCTTGATTTTTCTGGAACCAGCGCTCGATTTTTTATTTTTGCTACCACCAGCGTTTCGATTTGCTGGAACAAGCATCATTTTTTGCTACCATCAGGTTTTTGGTTTGTTGGAACGGCGTCGATTTTTTTCCAATTTTTGCTACCAACGTTTATTGGTTTTTGCTCGAACCGTCAAGATTTTTTGCTGCGACCAGAAAATTAAGGACGGGGAACAACACGAGCTCTACGACGGGTGCTGCGGCCGGCGACGTGCGGCTCTGCGAGCCGCGGGGGCGGGGGGGGGGGGGGGGGAGGCTCGCCGGAGATGCGCCGCGGGGGCCTTGCTGGAGCTGCGAGCCGCGGGGGATCTCGCCGGAGATGCGCCACGGGGGCCCGAGGAAGAAGCGCCGCGGGGGAGGCCTTGCTGGAGCTGCGCGGTGCTGTGAGCTGCGGGGGATCTCGCCGGAGATGCGCCACGGGGGCCTGAGAAAGAAGAAGCTGAGGCGATTTTTTTTTGCTCCAGATCCAACCACCGCGCGGCTCCCATCGAGCGGCTATGGCTGGACCGGCCAAAAGTTTCGGCCGGTGCGCCGGTGTCTAGCAGTGCCCTTATATTATGGGACGGAGGGAGTACTTCTCTTTCCTGCTCTTGGAACTAACACAGGTTACACAAGTGACAGCACCACACAACCAAGGGGGTCTGCTTACAAATGTTCAACAACTTATGTTCAGCAACAGCAGAGTAAACGGCACCATTGTTACAACTGTAAATGCAAGCATGGTTTTGGAAAACAGAAGTACAAATTCTGAATAATTTGTTATAAGAAATAGTTGAAAACAGGACACAGCGGATGCAGCAAACCATGCATACCTCTGACACTTCAAATACTGGTCCAAAAATGGACACTTCAAGCACACTATCAAAAGACATAATTTGTTATAAGAAATATTTTAACCGACTCAACACAGAATCAACCATAACAACTCAAGTGTTTAACGTCTGAAACTTAAAATACTGATCCAAAAAATGGACACTTCAAACACTATGAAAAGATACCTAAAGCAAGTAGGCGGTAAAAAGATAGAGCGTATAAACGGGATCAAGCAGCACGGCCTCTTCACTCCTCGTCCGGTTCGGCGACCTGGAGCCAGACCACAAACGGCCTGGCATTCTTCACAACCTGGGAGGCCTTGCCGGCAGCAACAGCTTCATCGTACCACTGGACAATGGCTTCTTCCTCGAGGACGTCGCCATCATACAGGCATTTCAGGACCACCGGCACCTCCTTCAGGGCCTCGGCGCTGCACTTGCCGCAGAACGCCTCGATGGCCTGGAGCAGCAGCATCTGGGCTCCTTCATCGGGCACGGCAGCAGCAAGGTAGTCATTGTTCTTCTTGACGTCCTTTGCAAACCCCTTGCCCGCACCGTGGAAGAGCGCCTCAAAGAGGGCGTCCGTCACGTCCTTGGCGGGGAGGGTCGAGGAGGACAGCACAGCCTTGATCTGAGCTGGAGTGGCAGCATTGCCCACGTTGGCCTTGATCTCCTCGACCAGTTCATCATATGGAGACATTTTGGCATGTTGCTTCTTCTTTTCTGTCTCTTCGGTGGCAAGCATGACCATCTCGGCAGTCGCCGCATTCAGCTGCTCCTCCATGCGCTTTCTCGCAGCCTCTGCTGACGTGTCAGTCTGCCACTCCACACCGTCATCATCGTCGTCGTCATAGTCGTCATCTGCAGCAGCTGGAAAGTCCACAGCTTGACTGTAAGTTGACGAGGTTGCATGTTCTTCATCAGAACCACCAGCAGTAGCATTTTTCTTTGCAGCAACACCTTTTGCAGTGCTGTCCTTGGATGAAGCACCTTTCTTCTTCCCATCCTTCTTGAGTTTCTTCATCTCCTCATCAGCAGCCTGACCTTCCTTGAGCCGCTCCTTCTCAGCTCTTCGCATGGCTTTCTTGTCCTTGCCTCCCTTCTTCAGTTCTGGCGGGTTGTTCACAATGAATTTAGCAAGCTTGTCACTCATGTTAACATCCGAGATGAAGCCACATGCAGCACATTTCAGAGATAGCGTCTGTTTCTTGGAGATGACAACCTCTGTTTCAGGGTTGCCACACTTATAACACTGAACATACTTGTTGATGAAGTTCTCAAGAAGGCCAGCCAGTTTTGCAGTGTCATGGGCACCATTGACTATGCAAACCCCTGTCTTGTCATCAAATGTAGACTGTGCCCCAAGCGCACAGCCAAAGTACTTTGTTGTGTAGGAAGCTGGCCTGGCAAGCGCTTTTGCTATGCCAACCATGTTCACGATGTTTGTCTTGATGCCATTACCATGGCCTTCTATTTTTGTTAACATTTTGGGCATCTTGTACCTGTAGAAGGCGTCATCCTTGTTCAAAGCGCCAATGTTCTGCAGCGCCATCTTGGCTCAAGCTTTCTGATCCTATCAGCCTCGTCCAAATTCAGAAGCAAGAGCCGCCTTTGAGCTGACCTTGAACAGTGGCAAGTGAGGGGAAAGAAGCTTATCCCTTTTTCTTGTTGTACGAGAACACTCTCCCGGCAATCCAACTGATTCGAAGTACAGCGAGTGTTGTCCAGACATGAAAGAAACTTGGACTTCCAAGCCCTCCACTTTGTCAGATTGTAGCAAAGAGATTCTGCTGCCTGCATTAAACAAGCCAAAGATCATGCATTAGCGATTCTGCATACAAGGCAAGATTGAAAAGAAAAATATTCAGCCGGAGGTATATCATAATGCCAGAAAGGGAACAGAGGATTATACAGTGTGGACTGTCTAAACAAAATCAGATAGTGCCTAGAAATTAACAACGGGCATGGTTCCGTGCAAACTAGAGACGCGATGCAGAAGCAAATTCAACACAAAACGGCCGCATTGTTCATCAAAGAGTGAATATAGCCTATTGGACTGAACAAAACTGCATTTTTCACTTCAGATCTAGTAGGTCCCTAAATGACCAAGATAGGTCTAGTCTGCTACTAGTACTACGAGTAGATATGATCTATGTGTGGACTGAACAATATTTACTTAATCTATGATCTCAAGCAATAAACCAAAACTAGCAGCTCGGAATCAAATATACGCTACGAACGCTGAATCGCTTCCAGGCTACAACCGTGGAGATCAAATTGTTCCTCATGAAAAACAAATAATACCTACGCCGGATCAGGTCCAGCTCGACAGATACAGTAGTCGACGATACTAAGATATTTTTTTCTACATATACGAGGACACCCAACCAAACCCTAGCTCATGCCCAGTCCACAGCAACAATCGCTAAATTTAACAAAACAAAAAAATATCCAGGTAGCAGGGCCATCCCGCTCGGATCCACCGTGACCAAGAATACAGAGCGAGGTTACTCACCTAGGGCAGGGAGTTCGGCGCCGGCGGGGGGAACTCGAGCAGGAGGTCGCAGGCGATGGCGGCGGGCGCTGTGAGGAGAGGATCGGAGGCGTGCGTGCGTGCGGCTTTTATTTGAAGCGGTCGAGGGACGGCCTTGGTGGATTTCGTGATGGATTCGGTTTTTTTTTTGAGGATCTTTTTTTTTTTGCCGGGATGGATTCGGTTTCTAATCTAACACACGAGAAAGAGTCCGACCGGTGCTAGAAACAGTTTTTTTTTAGTTACCGGATAATTGCCCATGCGCTGTATTGGGAGCATAAACATTTTTTTAAAAATTATTTGTATTTTGCTAATATATAACTGACCGCATATAGCACATGACACGCGAATTAATAATCTTCAAATGTCTCTAAAAAACAATCCCTTCAAACGATCAAATCATTAAGAAAAAAAAACAAGTTGTAGGCGTGGAAGTAGCACCGGATAATTTGGAATACCCGATGTTTGTATTCGGGGAAATACCGGTATAGCAAGTTGACATCTTTATCCGAACAAAAATATAACTTGATGTGAAAATATCTGAATTTATCTTATAAATACAAATATGATTGAGAATTTAAAAAAGGTAGATGTGAAAGTGGATATATTCATATTTCAAGAAATATTACGCCTACAAATTTAAGCAATTCTAGCCCCAAATCTCAATTATACAACATAAAAGTCTAAAAAGTGGTCAAATTCCACTTTTGTATTTGTATGAAATTGCACTTGGAAATTATTAGGTTCCTTTGTAGCAAAACCTAACCCCCTCAGGTTTAAATCTGTTTGAGCGAGAATTATTTCCTGACAGAGGGAGTATTCCCAAAATAAGTAAGTTAAGACACTTATTTTGAAATGGAGGGAATAGTATTTATTCATCTACTCTCTCCGTCCGAAAATACTTGTCATCAAAATGGACAAAAAAGGATGTATCTAAAACTAAAATATGTCTAGATACATTCCCTTTTATTCATTTTGATGAGAAGTATTTCCGGACAGAGGGATATTATTTATCATTGACTTATCATATGTTACGAGTAGATAATTTTGTGTCACACAGTTGCTAACTTAATTTTGCACCTAATAATACATACACTAAATTTTAAGATCCATATATGCTCCGAACTGAGTAACATCTGATTCGTATCCGTATTCAAGTAGCATCCGCTCCATATATCGCATTCGTATGTGTGTCACAGCAAAAACATGACGAGAAAATTTGTACTGTATCTGTATCCTCTACACGTAAGAACTGCTGCAGGGAGGGTGCTCTTAGGCTGAAGACTTGTCGCCGCCAAAGGCATTCTCCAGAACACCGGTGGCCTCAAGGTGGCTAACATCCCCACACATCTTGACAATGCAGCGGCCAGTGTCACCAGAAACGAGCACGACAGTAACCGACGTGTTGTGTATTTTACCGCGGAGCGGCACGGGACTGGCGTGCCTGTAGAGCTCTCTGATGGTTCCGCCATGAGAGACCAGGATAACACGCTCCCCTGTTAGTAAATGAGAAAAAAAAGTTCAGAAATGCTCAGGAGGTCATAGCCAAGTAAGCAAATCTCATGCATAAGAGGTAGTTTTTGTCGGTAATATTTCTCTTTAACGGTTATTTGAAGTTTTAAACATTAACACAGTATCTCGTCTACAGCCCACAAGAACCAAAGGATGACAATAAGGCAACCCCTTCTTTGAATAGCATTCCTTTTGATAGGTAGTGAGCAAACTCTCAGGGTTTTCTTTTTCGAGATTGAAATATATATTTTATCCAGATTGTCAAGTTTACAAAACAATAGTCTGATTTACTACCAGTTATAAGTCAAAGAAAAAAATGAAGCTTGTTTTGTTCGTTTTGCTTTTTGCAGGGAAAAGTCTGAAGTCCGGAGTTTACCTCTATGTTTCTCGACTATTTTATACAGGCAGGAGACACATCGCTCGGATAGTTGATCAAGACTCTCCCCACCACCCTGAAAGGACAAGCCCCAAAAAACTCAGAACAATAAATCTTTCAAGACAAGCTAACGCATGAGGCTGATACAAGCATACGGCTGGTTAGAGAAAAGCTGTATGAGCATCCTGTATGATAAAAATCGACCTAGAATACAAAACCCCTTTCATGTACCAACCTATATGAACCTGTTGTGTGTGTAAGTTCATAAGAAATGACAGTTTGATATGGCAGAGTTGTTTGTCTGTTAAGTTGCCCTCAGAAACAGCTGCAAGTCTACGGCAGGGTACCAAAAACAGTGACTTGCATTAATACCTCAATTCATTAGGATTTCAGGAGCATGTCATGTTAAGTGAACAATGTTCTTGCCACTGGAAGATCAATCCATGTTCAACATGTTCAAGCCTACAAAATGGTTAACTATATGCAGGCCATTGAATGGTGCAGTGTCGATGCATATCTACTTGTGACATCTTTAAGACTATGGTTACAACCAACCATGTATTTGCAATATTTTCAAGTACACAATTCTCCACTGGTCAGTGAACTAATATCAACTCAAAAAAAAATCAACTGATAAACATTTTCTCAAAAGTAGAAAAATGTGAATGCTTACAGGAATTTGCTGGTTTCTCTTGTGAGACATAAAAGCTTTGTAAGCTTCTGGCTTTTCTTTGACAGCATCTTGAAGCGTCAGGCCCTGCACATCTCCTATGTGTCTTTCTCTAAGTGCAGGATCAAACACAACCTATTATGCAAATTGTTTGCTCATTAATATTATATCAAGCAATTTGTCAAGATGTGTGGAGATGCAGAGCCTGCACAAATTACATGGCAGCAACATGTTGTATGCTCGAGATATTTGAATAACAGAAAGAGTCAACGTGAATGAACGAACATTTGGTAAATTGCAGAATTTTGCTATTGTTCTTGCAGTCTCTGCGGCCCGCTTCAAATCTGACGAGTATATGGCAGCTGGTTTGGCTTCTTTAGACAGCCGATGAGCAACCTGGGCATTAGAGTCACACAAGTTCCACATAAAAAATGCTACTCCAGATGTCTTGTACTACCTCCATTCCTAAATATAAGTCTTTTTAGAGATTCCACTACGGACTACATACGGAGTAAAATGAGTGAATCTAAACTCTAAAACATGTCTATATACATCCGTATGTAGTCCGTAGTGGAATCTCTAAAATAGACTTATAATTAGGAACGGAGGGAGTAGTATATAAGTAAGCCATACAATACCGCAACAGCTTGCTGCCTCCCAATCTCATTCAGCTCTGCATCCAAGTGCCCCTAACACAAGAGTAGGATAACATATCAGATCGGTTGAGGGTTGGGTAATGTGCAAATACGCACCAGAGTTAAAATCATATCATGCCATTAATTTATTGCTCCTACCTATTTATTCAGATTATAAAATCGGATAAGGGAAAATGGCCCTAGGACGCTATTATTTGTTGGCATTTGCTCACACACACTACAAAACTGCTAACTGGCTCAGCAGTCAACACCATCACAAATTCATGGTCATTTGCAAGAGAAAGCTGGAAATACTAAATTACTATAGCTTGCCCAATTAAGAGAAGGCCAATATGTGTTTGTAGCTACCAGGCAATCTAAATCTACACCGAGGAGCAACAGAACATAAATTTTGACATTCTCTCCTTATTCAGGTACAAGTATGATGTATAGGTGAAAACTGACAATAGCAGTGGTATAACATTACTGTCTGTCATCTCTTAAGCTGCTTTTGCAATGGATGACCGCCCCTGGCCCATGGTCAATGGCCAATGGGCACCTCCAAGAGCAGAAGCAAGATAAATAATTCTAACGAGGCACACAACTAGAATATGAGATGCAACGAAGATACGAAGTGAAGATATGTAAATACTGTAGTGTGTAGTCTTCTGTAAGTAGCGTGAGAAAACATGCATTACCTTAAAAGTCCTAAGTTTCATTACATGACAAGCTAATTGAGGACGTGAAAGGAAAATTCCTCTTGCTACAGGTGGCTTAGAAATCAGTTGCACATTACATGACAAACTAAAATGAGGACATGAAAGGAAAATTCCTCTTGCTATAGGTGGCTTAGAAATCAGCTGCTAGCAACGGAAGCAAAATAGTGGTTGACAATATTGCAATGAATCAAGCAAAAAAATCAATTGAAGGAAAACTGATTAAGCTGCTTCCCGAGTTGCTTTGTAAATTGCTACTCCCTCCATCCCATAATGTAAGATGTTTTTTGACACTAGTGTAGTGCCAAAAAATGTCTTACATTATGGGACGGAGGGAGTACATCAGATGCCTATAATATATCGAAGTTCACATGTTGACATCAGTGCATCACACGTTAATAACCTCTACCAAATAGTCCTCTTCAAGACAGTCTCCCAGATATTTAGCCAGTAAACTTTTTCTACAACTAGACGTAAAAGATATTTTGATAGGTAGTTAGAGATAGCTTCTAGAGGGTTTATCCTTTGCTACAATGGGTGCCTATATAAACGGAATACCTGTGAATCTTCCGGATTGGTCTGCAATGAGCCTTGGCCAGGCTATTCCTCAAACTCCACCACCTCTGTTTCCCATGCGCCCATGGTGTCACCAAGAAGCTCTCTAAGGGCAATGACCTCATCTGGCGCGCTCAAATCCTCTCCCATGTGAGGGGCGCTCACATGGAGGGGTTCCTCGATGGATCAGGAGATCGACGCGGTCGCGACGGACGGGAAGACAATAGAGAAACACATTAACCCTGAATGAGGTTTGGGTTGCAGCTGGTCAGCAGGTGTACTCGTTCCTGCTCACCTCCCTGCCGAGGGAAATTTCCATGCAGGTTATTTCCTACACCATGACGGCGGCATGGTCCAGAACAAGTTCGCGTCACAGAACCGCACACACACGGTGAACATCCGGATGGTACTCGCGAACACCCAGAAGGGCAACTCGAGCATTGTTGAGTACATCGGCAAGCTCAGGGGCCTCTAATGTGATGGAGGCCCTAGGTAAGAAATTGGATGATGAGGACATTGTCTCCCACATCCTCAGCGGCCTAGCCGAGGACTTTGATTAGGCATCTCGGCGATGTGCTCGCGTGTCGACCCTGTATTGGTGAGCGAGCTCTACGGCCAGCTCGCCAGTTTTGAGACGTGCATGTCCATGCATGGTGGAGGGTCAGTGATGGTGTTACGGCCAAGGGTGCCTCACCTTGCTGGTAGTCGGCCCAAGTAGGCCGGCCTGAGGACCCCTAGGTCGGTTTCCACCCTAGGCCATCATGCCGGCCCATGGGCTCTGTAGAAGGAGGATGCTGGAAGCCTTGCCGTACAAGACAAGGAAGCCGGATCCGTGGAGGACTCCCCTCCACTGACGCAGCCGACTAGGTCCTATATAAGCAAGGCCCAAGCTAGTTGATACACATTAGATTACATTGAGATCAATCCCTCGATTGTACCTTGTACTCTGTACACCCCTTCGCAATACAACACGAGCAGGAGTGCGGTATTACCTTTATCATGAGGGCCTGAATCTGGGTAAATCTGGTCTCCTGTTTCCCCTCTAATCTATTCGACTAGCCAAGATAGCTTCCGACGGTGGTGGCCCATACAGGTCCTGGGGAGTGAACTCGGAGAATCAGATGGGATCGCCAGTTGCCGTCGGCACGATCCACACATCGGGTCAAATCTTCGTTTTCGGCGCCATGTGCTACGTCGCCGACTCAACCAGCCATCTTAGCCAAGTAGAGACCTACGCTCCAGGCCGGATCATTCACTTCGGCAATCTAGAATACGTCGCGGATTCACGCAGCGAGCTTGTCCTCCAAGGCCTAGCGCCATGCCAGGCCCAGGAGCAGCAGGCCCACCACCCACTTCATTGCTAACGTCGAAGACCTCACCGCCATCATCAAGAAGCTAGACGATCCCGATGAGGAGATGGGTGACTAAGCCAATAGCCACCCGCCAACTGCGGCACTTCACAGACCATGGAAGGCGGCCTCAATCAAGGCCTGCTACATGGCAGACACATCGGATACGAACCAGGAGGAAAGCGGTGAGGCAGAAGAAATCAATGATGATGACATCGAAGCGATTGACGAGCCGATCTTGGACAACGAGGCCCAAGAGTCTACCCGGGTGAAATCTTGGCGACCCTCAACAAGGTTAAAGGAAAAGAGACGCTTGGAAAGGAGTGCAGCCGAGTTGCAGAGGTCCGAGGAGCAGTTCCAGTCTCGCCAGAAAAGTTGAAAGACCATGCCGACGGCAGATACAGCCGCCCTAGCTCTCCGAAGCAGAAGGATGGATCAAGCACTCGAGAACGCCGTAGATCCAAGCCCGTGTCCTATCGCACGCCGGCAAAGAATATGCAGGCAGCGGCAAGGGCCCTCATTAATGTGAGGTTCCCCAACAGATATCCGGACAAGGAGATATCTGAGCTAGGGATGGAGCCTCTCAACACAACAGTGATCATGCAAGATAATTATGCCTGAGGGAGTCCTGGATTAGGGGGTCCCCAGGTGTCCGGTTTATTTGAAATGGGCCGGACTGATGGGCCATGAAGGCGAGGTAGAAGACCACCTCCTGTGTCCGGGTAGGACTCCTATGTGCGTAGAACGGAAAGTTTGGTGTCCGGGTGTAATACTCCTTTCCTTTGTAAACCGACTTTGTACAACCCTAGGCCCCTCCGGTGTGTATATAAACCGGAGGGTTTAGTCCGTAGAGGGCATCAGAATAATCATAGGCTAGACAGCTAGGGTTTGGCCATTATGATCTCGAGGTAGATCAACTCTTGTAACCCCTATACTCATCGAATACAATCAAGCAGGACGTAGGGTTTTACCTCCTTTGAGAGGGCCTGAACCTGGGTAAACACCGTGTCCCCATTGTCCCTTGTTACCATTGATCCTTAGACTCACAGCTTGGGCCCCCCTACCCGAGATCTGCCGGTTTTGACACCGACAATGGTGCTTTCATTTAGAGCTCCGTTGTGTGGTCACGAAAAGCGATCTATGGCTCACCTTGTCATCAACGACGATATCACTTCTAGAAGGAGCCTAACTTCAGGACAGGTCCTCCAGCTCGGCGGTTTCACCGTGGGTGCCCGCATGGCCATCAAGCCGACAGCGTCCCCCGTGATCGCCAAACACCACCCCTGCATCGGTCTCGAATACTCTGAAAAGATGGATCCGGCGGACACCTCGTCCTTAAACGAGCTGCTAGATCGCATCGCCGCCCTGGGGCTTTCAACGGCTATGATCGGATCGGGCTTAAACCTGACTAGAGGGAAATCAATCTCCCGCCGATCACCCACCTGGTAGCGGTCGTCGAGGAACGAGCCGAAGACACTTCTTCTCCTGAATTAAGGACCAGCTATGTTCGGACCTCCGAATCCCTTGAGTCGGATACCCTTCCTTTGGGTGGGACTCCGCGCCCCCTGAACTCAGGGTCGAACATAGAGTCTGGGGAGCACTAGGATCTTCCCGGACCCGAACTGGTGACCTCGGAGATTTTACAAGCTCCGGACACAATTTTACAAGCTATCCAAGAGCCACGCCAGGGCGTCCGGTGACTTGGTCAGCACGGCCTCCCAGCAGAGCCACAGGTCAGGCAACCACAATCGAGAGCCCCGCAAGCCAAGCACCTACGAACCAGCTCCTCGCCAGTTATATGAGTCATGCAGCAATAACCAGCCTCAAGCTAATCAGGGGATGGCCCCGCAGCTCGTCATGCCACACGGCCCACCCCCGAGAGAAACTCAAGAAAAAGCTTGTTCAATGCCACCAAACCTTTTTTCAAGAGATGGCATTGCCTTCTAGGTCATCCGTCGTCATCTATAGTTAAGCAAGTTGTCAGTCGCAATAATCTTTCCATGTGCTAGTGAGTCGAATAAAACCACTATGTATGATGCATGTCAAAAAGGCAAGAGCCCTCAATTGCCATATCCGAGTGATTAGTGAATCCAGTGCTCCTTTAGAGCTTATATTTTCCGATGTTTGGTGAAGCAGCACAAAATTTGTGGAGGAGCAACTCCACCTTGCCGCTACAATGTGTACAGCACAAGTGTTGAAGGAGCAGCTTCAACGTGCTGCGCTAGATATCGCTCTAGAGGCGAATGTAGGTTGATAGGGCAGCAAGAGTTCAATCCAGAACTCCTAGGGCACAAGATCTACTCCAAGATCTTAGATAAGAACAACAAGTTCTATTATAGGTAGGGGTACATAGTCTGCCTCCAAAGTAGAGGCGAGGACCTCTATTTATAGGGCTTTGGGAAGCCTTCACATACTTCTACTTATAGCTAGAATACTCTAGAAAACATTATGTAAGTTTCACCATTCTACTCATAGCTACTCACAACTAGAAGACTCTAGAAAACAGTAGGTAGGATAGAAAAGAAAAGGAAAGAAATACTACACTAGAGTGGAAGCATCTAGAAGTAGCCAAACAGATCTGGCATGTGTTTTCTTTCTTCTCATCTAGTGTTCCTCATCATTCTCCCCTGGTTGTTTGGAACTCGCCCTCGAGTTATCTTCATAGAGCGCTTCTTCTGGATGGTAGAGAGTCAAGTCCGCAACATTGAAAGTGTTGGAGATACCCATGTCACTTGGAAGATCTATCACATAAGCATTATCATTTATCTTCCTCATGATAGAGAAGGGCCCATACCTTCGCTGCCTAAGTTTCCCTTTAACACCTAAAGGCAGCCTCTCTTTTCGGAGGTAGACCATCACCTTATCACCGACTTGGAATGATTTTGGCCTCTTTTTGCAATCAGCAAGTTGTTTATATTTCTGATTTTGTGCTTCCAAAGCGCCGCGAATCTCTTCAAATAACTCGGTGTAATTATCAGCAAAGGACAATGCTGATTTTGAGTTTCCCCTTGATGGCAGCTTCACCAGGTCCACCACATGTGTTGGAACTTTAGTGTAGACAATGGAAAAAGGGCTCCTTCCTGTGGATCTATGCTTGGAGTTATTGTAGGAGAACTCTGCAAGAGATAAAGCCAAATCCCATTGCCCCTTTCTTTCTCCACAAATGCAACGGATCAGATTACCCAAAAACTTGTTCACCACTTCCGTTTGTCCATCTGTTTGTGGATGAGCAGTGCTAGAAAATTTCAATTCAGTGTTGAATTGCTTCCACAAAGTGAGCCAAAATGCAGCAAGAAACTTGCTATCACGGTCTGAGACAATGGACCTTGGAACTCCATGAAGTCTGACCACTTCTCGAAAGAATAGGTTTGCCACATGATGAGCATCCGTTGTCTTGCGGCATGGGATGAAATGAGCCATCTTAGAGAATCTATCCACGACCACAAATACAGCATCACTTCCTCGTCTTGTTCTTGGCAAGCCCAAGACGAAGTCCATAGAAATGTCCTCCCATGGAGCAACAGGAACAGGCAAAGGCATGTATAACCCTGTGTTCTGGACTTGGCCTTTGCAGGTCTGACATACGGGGCACCGTTGAACGAACTTTCCAGCATCTCTCTTTAGTTGTGGCCAAAAGTAGCGAGCTTCCAGGTTAGCGATAGTCTTGTCCCGTCCAACATGGCCACTAAGATCACTTGAATGGAGCTCTCTAACCAGCTTGTCACGTAGAGAACTTCTTGGAATGCACAAACGATCATTTTTGAAGAGATATCCATCTTGCATCAAATAGTCATCACCTAATGGTTGGCCCCTTGCGTGCTTTACCCAAACATGGCCAAAGTCTTCGTCACCCTCATACAACTCCTTTATTTGACCCATGCCCGGAAGTTCAGCTTCAAAAGAAGTCAAGAGGCATGCACGACGACTCAAAGCATCGGCCACTCTGTTAGTTATTCCAGATTTATGCACGATGAGATAGTTAAACCTCTCAAGATATGCTGCCCATCTTGCTAGCATGCGGTCAACATGCTTTTGATTTCTAAAATGCTTCAAGGATTGATGGTCGCTATAAACAATGAACTCTTTAGGCAGCAAATAGACTTCCCAAGTTTTCAACGCTCTGAAAACGGCGTATAATTCTTGCTGATAGGTACTCCATTTCTGTCTAGCTTCACTTAACTTCTCACTAAAGAAAGCAATGGGCTTCCTTTCTTGAGATAGGACAGCTCCAATGCCTACTCCACTTGCATCACACTCCAACTCAAAAGTCTTGTTGAAATCAGGTAGTACCAAGACAGGAGCTTGTGATAGCTTTTGTTTAATCTCATTGAAGCTAGCTTCAGCTGCTTCTGCCCATTGGAACTTTCCTTTCTTCAAACACTCGGTAATTGGTGCCATGATAGTGCTGAAATTCTTAACAAATCGCCTATAGAAAGTTGCAAGGCCATGAAAGCTTCTTACCTCAGAAATGGTCTTAGGAGTTGGCCATTCTCGGATTGCTTCAACCTTAGAATCATCAACACGAATGCCGTCACATGTTATGACGAATCCTAGGAAAAGAAGTTGTGTTTGCAGGAAAACACATTTCTTCAAGTTGACGTAGAGCTCATTTTCCCTTAGTACTTCTAGCACCTTCCGAATGTGATCAAAGTGTTCATCCTCATCCTTGCTATAGATCAAGATGTCATCGAAATAGACCACAACAAAGTGGGATAAGAAGGGTCTAAGGACTTGATTCATTAAGTGCATAAAGGTACTTGGTGCATTTGAGAGTCCAAATGGCATGACTAGCCATTCAAACAACCCTTCCTTTGTCTTGAAGGCGGTCTTCCATTCATCCCCGGGTCTTATACGGATTTGATGATATCCACTTCTTAAATCTAGCTTTGTGAACACTCTTGCTCCACTAAGCTGATCCAACATATCATCCAGACGGGGAATAGGGAATCTATACCTTACGGTGATCTTGTTAACGGCTCTACTGTCCGTACACATGCGCCAAGATCCATCTTTCTTTGGCGCGAGTAGGGCTGGTACAGCACATGGGCTAATACTTTCTCGAATGTGCCCCTTTTGCAACAATTCCTCCACTTTCTCCTTCAATATACCATGCTCCTTTGGGCTCATTCGATAGTGTGGAAGATTAGGAAGACTTGCTCCCGGAATTAAGTCAATTCTATGTTGAATTCCTCTCATCGGTGGCAAGCCATGTGGCTCCCCAAGTATGTTCTGAAATTCTGCCAATAAACCACGTACCTTTGCTGGAATTTCAACAGTCAGGTGCTCTTCTCCCTTTACAACAAGTGCAGCACACAAATCTGCCTCCTTCAAGTCTTCCATAAACTCATGAGAGGTATGGGAGATAGTTAACATAGTTTTCCCCTCCTCCTTAGAGGTATTACCTTCGGGTTTGTTTGGTAAGATAATGATCCTTCTCTTGTTCCAAATGAAAGAGTAAGAATTTTCCTTGCCCTTGTGTGTAGTATCCACATCAAATTGCCAAGGCCTCCCAAGAAGAACATGGCTGGCATCCATGTCAACCACATCACACAACACATTTGAGCGATAATGCTTACCCAAAGAAAGTGGCAGGTTGCATTGTTTGGTGATCCTCATATTCACTCCTTTCTTGATCCATCCAATAGTGTAGGGATTTGGATGATCATGGGTTTCAAGCTTTAAATGGTCCACCAACTTCTGGGAGATAAGATTCTCGCAGCTGCAACTATCAATCACTAGTTTGCATACCTTGCCATTCACCGTGCATTTGCTCTCAAATATTTTCTTCCGTTGTGTGTCATCGAGTTGTGGTGTGGAACATAGGACACGCTGGATCACACATACCACCTCTTCACCTTCTTCTTGACAAACCTCTTGTCCGTCTACATCTTCAGATTCGTATTCTTCCTCATCGCTTTCACCATCATGGATAGTCGTGTTAACAAATTTCCTTAGTGGGCAGCCGCTGGATATGTGTCCCTCTTTACCACATTTATAGCACTTTGGGCCTTCATTTGCCTTACCCTTGCCTCTAGTTTGCTTCGGGATGGGCTGTTTTGTCTTTGGTGGAGTGGTCTTTTCTTCCACTCTATTAGGTTGGCTCCTAGATGAGCCTTCGGTATGAGGATATGGAGGATATGGAGCCTTAGTTGTCTTTCTCATCCTCACAAACCTCTCGGCCTTTAAGGCTAGAGCTTGTGCTTGATCAACGGACCAGATTTGTTGCATCATCAATCGATCTTGAATAGCATCATTGAGACCATTGATGTACCTTGCAACTTGTTGCTCTTCAGTTTCAGCAAGGTTGCACCTCACTTGTAGCCTTAGAAACTCCTCCGTGTAATCTGAAACAGTCCTATTTCCTTGAGCACAATTTTGAAATTGGATAAATAGGATCTGGTCATAATCAGCGGGCAAAAATCTCCCTTTCAAGAGGCCTTTCATTTGTCGCCAAGTTCTAACACGAGGTTCTCCTCTCAGCCTGCGCTCCTCTTGAACGCGATGCCACCATGCACCGGCTCCTCCTTTCAGTTTGTATGCGACCAAAGGAACTCTACGATCTTCCGGAACCTCCATGACCTCAAAGAAAGTCTCCACTTCATATAACCAATCCAGGCACCCTTCAATGTCAACATTTCCATTAAAACTTGGGATCTCAGCTTTCACCTTGTATGTATCTCTTGCATATGTAGGGTTGGGTGCTCTCCGATATGCGTAGAGATTTGGCTCTTCAAGGGCATCATCATATTCTTCACCTTCAGAAGCCTCAACATAAATTGGCCTTCTTGAAGCACGTTGAACAACATGTTGTCGTGGCGGTCTTGCTCCAAGATTACCTCTCCTTCTTCCTTGATGAACATCTTCCTCTTCTTTAGATGAATCTCCTTCATTGGTAGCAGGGGGGACACCCTTTCTTATCATCTCAACCAGCTGGTCAAATCTCCTATTAAGATCTTCACGCAGCTCTTTGATTTGTTGTTCAGCAGCATCCATCCTCTTCTCCAATTGCTCCATTGCTTGCTGCAACTTACTCTCGAAGAGGACAACAAGAACTAGTATGGGTCAACGAGGCTCTGATACCACCTGAAGCAGCACAAAGTTTGTGGAGGAGCAACTCCACCTTGCTGCTACAATGTGTACAACACAAGTGTTGAAGGAACAGCTTCAACGTGCTGCGCTAGATATCGCTCTAGAGGCGAATGTAGGTTGATAGGGCAGCAAGAGTTCAATCCAGAACTCCTAGGGCACAAGATCTACTCCAAGATCTTAGATAAGAACAACAAGTTCTATTATAGGTAGGCATAGTCTGCCTCCAAAGTAGAGGCGAGGACCTCTATTTATAGGGCTTTGGGAAGCCTTCACATACTTCTACTTATAGCTGGAATACTCTAGAAAACATTATGTAAGTTTCACCATTCTACTCATAGCTACTCACAACTAGAAGACTCTAGAAAACAGTAGGTAGGATAGAAAAGAAAAGGAAAGAAATACTACACTAGAGTGGAAGCATCTAGAAGTAGCCAAACAGATCTGGCATGTGTTTTCTTTCTTCTCATCTAGTGTTCCTCATCATTTGGGCCCTTGCACGAGTCTATTGGACAAATGAAATATTATGTTATTGATGATTTAGCAAGCTCGCACGGATTTATCTAATCAAACAAAAATCTGAAGTGTTCGAAAAATTCAACGATTTCCAAGCAAACATTGAACGACAATTTAGCAAGAAAATTCTTGTTCTTCAATCTGATTGGGGAGGAGTATGAAAAACTCAAACTTCCTTTTACCAAAATTGGTATCTCCCATCATGTTTCTTGTCCACACGCACATCAACAAAATGGCTCTGATGTGCGAAAACGTCACATTGTTCGAATAGACCACTGTTAGCTGAAGCATCTATGCATGAATAAATCGGGTTTGTGATGATACAGACGTTCTAGTGGAGTCTCAAAATTGTTCACTTTACTAGGTACATGATTTATAAGATATGTGGCGGCAATTGAAAGCTTCATCCAAAACTCAAGGGTCCATGAGCTAAAAGAGACAATTTTGTTTCAATAATGTGACGGTGTTTTCGCTCAACAGAGCCATTTTGTTGATGAGTGTGTGGATGAGAGACATACCAATTTTGGTAAAAAAAAGAGAGTTTTTCATACTCTACTCCCAAGTCAGACTGAATAGCAAGATTCTTCTTACTAAATTGTAGATCCACGAGAGCTTGAAAATCATGGAATATTTGGAATACTTCAGATTTGTGTTTGATTAGATAAATCCATGTGAACTTGCTATCATCAATAAAACTAGCATGGTATTTCATCCATCCAAAAGACTCAAGCGCAGGGCGCCAAACATCAGAAAATATAAGCTCTAAAGGAGCACTTAGTTCACTAATCAAATTACAATATGGTAATTGATGACTCTTTGCTTTTTGACACGTATCACGCATAGTGTTTTTATTCGACTCGCTAGCACATGGAAGATTATTGCGACTAATAACTTGCGTAACTATAGATGATGGTAGTTGATCTAGATGACAATGTCATCTCTCCAAAGATGGTTTGATGACACTAAACACGCTTTTCCTAGAGTTAACGAAGTGGCCTGGAGGGGGTATAATCTTCTCCTACCCCTGCCGTGAAGCAAAGTTCTCCTTGTTTCCTAATCCTTGATAAAAAAGAGCGAGCAAAGTTCTCCTTGTTTCCTAATCTTTGAGGTGGAGAGGACGATCTAGTGTTTGAATTGATGAATAATCGATATGACTAATGCCCATACCTGGCGGCTTGGACTTGTTCATTGTCGTTGTAGCGGTCACGAGTGTTCAATTGGTTGAGATTGGCGGTGATGTGGAGTGTCTCCCGTGTCCACTTACCAATTCATGTCAACAGCCTACAATGTTGTGGTTGCTCCACGTTCTTTATTTATCCACCATAGGAGCAACCATACCTCCTCAACACTTCCATGTAGGGTGGCCCTAGCGACAAATTTGTCACTAAACTTTGGAGAATTGAGACAAGGTAATTGTTGGCATAGCCTTGGCCCCGTTGTTCTTCCTTTGGGTGATCACCGCCTCCGGAGTGGCCGTGGGAGCCGACAGAGTTGTTGTTAAAGTTATCGTGGTTGTTTCCTTGGCCCTGTTGTCAATGCAATACACTAGGGGTGTCCTCCCGAAAGGGGGGATGGCAGCAGGCCTGCCTCGAGGCCCATGATGCTTGATAAAGGTCCAACTATAAAAGGGGATCGCGGAAGCCCGTTGCGATGAATCATCTTGGCGTGCAAGCCAAGATGGCAACAACTTAGATCAGATTGATCTCCTGTAAAACACTAGCCCCCGTCATCTATATAAGGTGGGGGCTAGGGGCAATCGTTCCCATCTACTCTGGTAGAAACACTCTCAGTAATCTCATACTTCATCCTCCATTGTAATCCAGCACAAGGTACTCCACCATGAATACAAACCAAAAGCAGGATGTAAGGTGTTACTCCTCCCCGGAGGACCGAACCTGGGTAACTTCCTCGTGTGACATCCAATCTGGTACTTCCGGCCACTTTTGTCACCCTGCCTGGCGCCAACTGACGGTACATAAACCGGTCAGTACCGTGGCGAACGTCGCCGGAAGTATCAGATTGGAGATCACACGAAGAAGTTACCCAGGTTTGGGACTCCGGGACGGAGTAACACCCTACGTTCTGCTTTTGGTTTGTATTCATGATGGGGTACCTCGTGCGAGGATTACCATGGAGGATGAAGTATGAGACTATGGTTCTACCAATGTAGATGGGAATGACTACCCCTAGCCCCCACCTTATATAGATGACAGGGGCTAGGGTTTTACAGGAGATCGATCTGATCTAAGTTGCCGCCATCTTGGCTTGCACGCCAAGATGATCCATAGCAGCGTGTACGGGCTTTCGGTATCCCCTCTTGTAGTTGGACTTTCACCAAGCTTCATGGGCCCCGAGGCAGGCATGTTGCCGGGCTCCCTACCGGAGGCCACGCAGTGTATTGTACCGTCAGGGTGATCACCTCCTCTAGAGTTGCCATGGGAGCCAACGAAGTTGTTGCTAAAGTTGTCGTGGTGGTGGTTGTTGTTTCCATTACCACCACTACGTCTTGCGGTGGTCCTCCAGACTTGTGGTTTGTCAGGCCGCCGCGGGCAGCAGCGTTTGCAGAGGGCTGCGACCTTCTGCCACGCATGGATATGGCGTCTCAAAACTAACAAGTTGGTCGTAGAGCTCACTAACCAATACAAGCTCCACAAGCGAGCACGTCGCCGGAACTACCGTATCAAATTCGCGTTTAGGCAGTTGGGAGACAACGTCCTCATCATCCAATTTCTCGCCGATCACGTGATGTTGCAAGCGCTCGATATGCAAGGCTGATCGTTGTTTCATTTTCTAAGCCGGGCCGCCGTGCATCGATGTTGCACAACGTTGTAGGCCGGACACACGCCGCTTCAAGGACAATTGTCGCCACTGCAAGTTGGAATAGCGATGCTGAAATGCCTAGCGGGTGATGCTGAAAATCGAGACGCTTGGCGTTGCATGGCGGGCAGCTGTTGTTGCAAAGCTGGAATAGTGACGTTGCAAGGCCAGACCAGCGATACTGCAGATCAAGACACATGATGGTGCAAAACGGTGCCATCGATGCTGCAAAGCCGAAATCATGGCATTGCAAGACCGGATAGGCGACGCTGCAAGTCGAGACACACGACGCTGCAAGGTGGGGCCACCGCTGCTGCAAGGTGAAATTGTGACGTTGCAAGGCTGAACTAGCGATGCTGCAAGCCGAATCACGGAATGCTGCAAAGATGGACCAACAATGCTGCAATAACGCGCACCGCTACAAGGATGGACGATGCTGCTGCAGCAAAGCCGGAATTGTGATGCTAGGAAGCCATGCTAGCGATGTTGTAAGCCAAAGTCATGACGCTTGAGGGGCAAAATCATGCTTGCTAGTGATCAACTTGGAAGAGCATGCCCGACACGGGTGCTAGGAGAGGGCACTGGGAGTAATATCCTGGCCGATGGAGAGTTGGGCCAACCAATCCTAGCGTCACACGTGGCATCGACGCAAAAAGTGGTGTCGAGCACTTCTCCGCACAAGTTAAAATATTGTGTGCAGGGACTGGTTTTCCGACCGGTTTTACCGTTACTGAAAGCATGTAATTAGGGCTCAATATAGAAATAGAGTGTTTCGGTGAATTTTTTATTATACAATATTTATTTTGTTTTCTATCATCTATGTAAGCGTCTAGAGTTGGACATGCTCTGAATTTACAAGAAATAGCCAAGAGCTCAACGGCAAGCTCGTAGAGACAAAGACAAACCCTGTTCCATCTTATGCAAGCTTTTCGCATGTAGTTTTCATGTTGCAAAGGGGCACCCGTGTAGAACCAGGGTTCCAGGCCAAAGAGAAAGAAAAAAGTCAAAAAATGTATGCATGCAACTGAGCATGGACTGTAACGGAAGAAACAACACGACATATATAAGCTGCATCCTGGCCTTTAGAAGGGGGTTGATCCAATGTCCCACGAACCGGCTGATCCGCAGGCCAGATCAGCCGGCTGGTTCGCCTATCTTTTAACAGTACATAGTACCAAGCTCTAAATTCAATGAAAAAACATACGGGAGTATTCAGCAATTGTGATCACCTGTATGATGCGCGAGGCGTTCCAGGAAGTCTCGCCATGCCGCACCACCACGACCTCAGTGAACTCGCCATCCTTGCCCTCTACTGTGGAAGAGGACGACATCCCTAAAGCTGTAGCGAAGAGATTCTGCCACCTATAGATTAAAACAAGTCAAATATCATGCATTAGCGGTTCTGCATACAAGGTAAGACTGAAAAAAACAATTCAGCCAAAGGTATTTGCCAGAAAGGGAACACGGGATTACACTATCAATCTATATGGCACCAACTGCAAAATCAACAACTTTCCATACAGCAAAGGTGTGGTCAGTATAAAAACCAAATCAGATAGTGCCTAGAAATTACCAATGGTTCCGTGCAAACTATAGAAAGATGCAATGCAAAAGCAAATCCACTAGCAAGTAGCAACATGCAAAGAACATTTAACCGCAAGTGCAACTCCCAAATTTTGATTGATCGCCAGGTATTCTTTTATCAACACTCAAATAACGATACTGAACTAATTAAGTACAAACTACTAGGCTAGTATACAAGCAGTCATACATCTTACCCATGTCACCATCCTTGGGTAAATAGCCCAATGAATGTGAACGTATTCACATGATTGGCCTCGGTTTCACAATGAGAAGGAAGCAATGCTCAGGATGGCAAATCAACAGGTGTCTATCTAAAACTGAAAAGCAAAGAGGATGATGCCTACTTATCTGCCTTCAGGTATTATTAGGTCACCAACAAAATAATCAACAACCGGCCATGACAATCACTACAAATACTGGCATAGTTTTCCCTTTCTCTTCCTAAAAAAATCAACTGCAAGCTGGAAACAAAACAGAGAAACTAGCGGCACAGAAGATTTTTAATCTGATCTGAAGTCTAAACTCGTCTCTCTGAATCAACCAGAAGTAGCAGCATAGGGACCCGAGCACAAACGGATATGGCGAACCCAACTAACAGCGGAACTGGAGAAGAGATGACGGACGAGATTGCTCACCTAGAACAGGGAATTCGGCGCCGGCTGGGAGGAACCGAGCAGAGGAGGCTGCGGGCGAGGCGCTGCCGACCAGAGGCGGGCGACGCGGGGAGAAGGCCCGGGCCGGCGAGCGCGGCGCGCGCCGCCGCTGCTGCTGGGGCGCCGCCCTGCTCCAGTGCCGTGGAGCGACCGCGCTAGGCAATGGGACGCTGGGCCGAACGTGTTGGCGATGAAGCGAGAGCTGGCTAACTTGGGCTTGAGCCAGGCCGAGCAACTTGACGCGCACGTTTGAGTTTTCTTTTTTCCGTTTTATGGCAAAAGCCCAAAGGGCAAAGGCCACCCCATATCCAGCCCTGTTGCTTTCTTTCATCTAAAGTTTTTTTGCTCAAAAAAAATCTAAAGTTTTTTAACACGATAGAGACGCGGATGCTCATATATATGCACATACACTCACTCCTATGAATGCACGCATGCATATTCTACCCCTATGAGCACCTCCAAGAGACTGAGCCGATACATCATCTTGGGATTGACGTAGTCATCACAGGCCCCTCCGTAGTCGACGGAATGTCTACTCCCATCAAACGAACATCGCCGAATAGTGTGAAATAAATCTAGAAAAATACGAGCATCATTGCCAAATGTAGTAATTGAACCCTGGTGAGTTGGCTCCACCATAAAGAATCTAACCATCTGAGCTATGTCAAGTTCACTTTTCGAAAATGTATTGACGACATCAATCTCGAGGTGTTCTTGCATCTACAACCATCCGACATGGTTGTGAATATCACGAAAAGGATTATGGGTGTTTCAGCCCGTTTAGTTGTTTGTGTTGCACCTAAATCTCAGCCCGCACGATATTTAAAGCACCTCCGAGCCTGGCTGAGTACGAATGCTCGAATCGGCCATTTTTCCATAGCCAGGCCCGAGCAATGCAACTCGAGGCACGTGGACGTCTGAGGTTGCACGCGAGGAGCCACGCTCGAGATGCCGCGTTGCTTCCCGATGCGTCGCCATAACTCCCATCACCCTCTCTCACCGCTTACTCTCCCCTCTCTCCATTCTCAGACTCGCGGCGGCAAGCACAAAGATCTAGACGACAAGCATCGGAGCGAAGATCTAGGCGGCGACAGCCGGTGTCGATCACCGGTCTCATCACCTCACCCACATGCGTTCATCAATGGCGGTAAGCCCTTTGTCCTCGATGGAATCGTTTTATCATGCCTGCATTCTATGCATCACGCACTAGGCATCCAATCTACCTCTTGGGCATTGACTTGGCACTAGATTTAGGCATACCCAATTAGGGATTTGAGCGGTTTGAACGGGATTGAGTAAGATTTTCACTAGGGGGATAAATCGAGCTTACATTCATTGATCCATCCCAACAAGCACTGCATCCTAGCCGCGATGAGCTTGGAGGCGCTCGTAGCGGTGGTAGCCTTGAGGCTTGCAATCGCGACCTCCAAGGGCAGTGTATGGTCACCTGGCTCAGGCGCCCTAACCACCATCTCCACCTCTTCTGCATTGCTAGCGTCATGAGGCTCAACCGGTTCACCATTGGCAGCACCCAGCATCTCCTCCTCCTCCCCATCCTCCAGAACGATGGTGGTTGGCGCCACCGCAAAGGTCGATTAGTCATGAGAGCATGTACTTGGCCATCTGACTCTCTAACATGGATCGACCGACTCATCCTCATCCATCGCCCACTACAGTATGCCCGCAGACATAGCACCTTGATACATCCCGAACGTATCTATAATTTTTTATTGTCTCATGTTATTATCATACCACTTTTAGATAGTTTTTATAGCAATTTATATTATTTTTCTGGACTAACCTATTAATGTAGTGCCCAGAGTCACGCTACTGGAAACAGAGAATTTGCCATCAGTCAGCTCTTTGCCGTCTGCTAGCGGACGTCAAAGAAGACCTTTGTCGTCTGCTTATAAAAAACAGACGGCAAAGAGCCTAGTTGCCATCAGCCAATTCTTTGTCGTCCGCCAGCTAACGGCAAAGAATCTTTGCCGTCTGCTAGCTAACGGCAAAGAATCCTTGCCGTCTGCTAGCAGACGGCAAAGAGGTGGGTGGGGTCCAGTGGAGGTCTAAACCCTAACGACCCGCCAGCCCCACCTCATTGTCGTCTGCAACAGACGACAAAGAATATTTGCAGTCTGTTGGCACACGGCAAAGAATTGACTATCTAATGGTTGTCCCGCTCCCTTCTCTCTCTCCCTCCCCGACCTGACCCCCGCACCCGACCCCAATTAACCGCCGCCCCGCCCCCTCCCTTGCGGCGGCCGTCCCGCCGTCCTGCTACCTCTTGAGCATGCATTGGTTTCCCCTTGAAGAGGAAAGGGTGATGCAGCAAAGTAGCGTAAGTATTTCCCTCAGTTTTTGAGAACCAAGGTATCAATCCAGTAGGAGACTACACGCAAGTCCCTAGTACCTGCACAAACAATCAAGAACCTTGCAACCAACGCGATAAAGGGGTTGTCAATCCCTTCACGGCCACTTGCAAAAGTGAGATCTAATAAAGATAATAAGATAAATATTTTTGGTATTTTTGTTGTATAGATTGAAAAGTAAAGATTGCAAAATAAACGGCGACAGAAATAGCACGTTGGCGGGAGATTAATATGATGGAAGATAGACCCGGGGGCCATAGGTTTCACTAGTGGCTTCTCTCAAGATAGCATAATCTATGGTGGGTGAACAAATTACTGCCGAGCAATTGATAGAAAAGCGCATAATTATGAGAATATCTAGGCATGATCATGTATATAGGCATCACGTCCGTGACAAGTAGACCAAAACGATTCTGCATCTACTACTATTACTCCACACATCGACCGCTATACAGCATGCATCTAGAGTATTAAGTTCATAAGAACAGAGTAACACATTAAGCAAGATGACATGATGTAGAGGGATAAACTCAAGCAATATGATATAAACCCCATCTTTTTATCCTCGATGGCAACAATACAATACGTGCCTTGCTGCCCCTGCTGTCACTGGGAAAGGACACCGCAAGATTGAACCCAAAGCTAAGCACTTCTCCCATTGCAAGAAAGATCAATCTAGTAGGCCAAACCAAACTGATAATTCGAAGAGACTTGCAAAGATATTAAATCATGCATATAAGAATTCAGAGAAGAATCAAATATTGTTCATAGATAATCCTGATCATAAACCCACAATTCATCGGATCTCGACAAACACACCGCAAAAGAATTACATCGAATAGAACTCCAAGAGAATCAAGGAGAACTTTGTATTGAGATCCAAAGAGAGAGAAGAAGCCATCTAGCTAATAACTATGGACCCGAAGGTCTGCGGTAAACTACTCACACATCATCGGAGAGGCTATTGTGTTGATGTAGAAGCCCTCCGTGATCGATTCCCCCTCCGGCGGAGCGCCGGAAAAGCCCCCAAGATGGGATCTCACGGGTACAGAAGGTTGCGGCAGCGGAAATAGGGTTTCATGGTGCTCCTGGATGTTTTCAGGGTATATGACTATATATAGGCGAAATGAGTAGGTCGGTGGAGCCACGAGGGGCCCACAAGGGTAGGGACGCACCTACCCCCTGGGCGTGCCTCCCTACCTCTGGCCGCCTCGTTGCTTCCTTGACGTCCACTCCAAGTCTCCTGGATTGCGTTTGTTCCAAAAACGATCCTCACGAAGGTTTCATTCCGTTTGATATTCCTTTTCTGCGAAACACTGAAATAGGCAAAAAATAGCATTTTGCACTGGGCCTTCGGTTAATAGGTTAGTCCCAAAAATAATATAAAAGTGCATAATAAAGCCCATTAAACATCCAAAACAGATAATATAATAGTATGGAACAATCAAAAATTATAGATACGTTGGAGACGTATTACGCCCCGGCCACGTCGCCGCACAAGCTCTACCGCTATGTTTGACTTAACCGGCCCGCGCGGTTTCCTCCCGGCCACTTCCCCCAAATCCCCACTCGCCTCTGCTGTCGCCGTTGTCGTCGCCCTACATCGCCGTCACCCTCCGCACGCCGTCGCCCTCCACGCGTCGTCTACTGCCCTCCGTGGCCGTCTGGTGCCCGCCCTCGCCACGCGCATGAGCCCTGACCCCGCCCTCGCCGCGCGCCCCCTCCCTCGGCCGCTCTGCCTCCTCCTACTCCCTAACTTCGCCGGCGCCCAATGTCAGTGTCAAAACCGGTAGATCTTGGGTAGGGGGTCCCGAACTGTGCGTCTGAGGATCGAAGGTAACAGGAGACAGGGGACATGATGTTTACCCAGGTTCGGGCCCTCTTAATGGAGGTAATACCCTACTTCCTTCTTGATTGACTTTGATGAGTATAGGGGTTACAAGAGTGAGCTACCTCGAGATCGCAATGGCTAAACCCTTGATGTCTAGCCTGCATGATTATGATTGCCTCTACGGACTAAACCCTCCGGTTTATATAGACACAGGAGGGGCCTAGGCTTGTACAGAGTCGGTTTACAGAGAAAGGAATCTTCATATCCGAGCGCCAAGCTTGTCATCCACGCAAAGGAGAGTCCCATCCGGACACGGGAAAAAGCCCTCTATCTTGTATCTTCACGGCCCACCAGTCCGACCCATGTCACATAGCCCGGACGCCCCTTAGTAGCCCCTGAACCAGGCTTCAATGACGATGTATCCGACGCGCAGATTGTCTTAGGCATTGCAAGGCGGGTTCCTCCTCCGAATACTTCAAAGTAGTTGATCAAAAGAACTATATTCGGCTCTGTTTAATAGTTACAATCCACAACCACAAGGGCATAATACTTAATCAAAAAACATGATATGTCTTTACTAACAACTTTGCTAGTGAGACGTTACGTCTGGCCACTTCATTATTTTAAATCGTTTTTCGACCTCTCGTTTCTCGTTTCGAGACGCAACCTCCGGTGACTCGTCTTGTCAAAGCAGAGATCGCGCCCCCTTATTACGGGATTCTCATCAATGAGGGCTTGGGTAATCCAACCGTGCCATCCGCACGGCCCCTTGGGAGTAAGCAAATTTTAAGGCCGGGGAGGGGGCGCTTGAAATTCACTGCCTTTATAAGAGGACAAGGATCCACCCTTTTACCCCGCGCCTTCTTCCTCCTCAGCCCATCCGCCCTCGAGATCCAGCGCCTAAGCTTCAATCCTTTCCGTCCCCAGCAAACACTCGAGCCATGTCCGGATCTGGAGCGCAGGGCAAGTGGATGGCCTCCTCCGTCACGGAGGGGAACATCAAGGAACTCCGGGAAGCGGGGTACCTAGCCAAGGAAATCGCCCACCGGCTTCCGGCCAAAAAGCAGATCGTCCCCACTCCGGAGCCCAATGAGAGGGTAGTATTCATCCCCCACTTTCTTCGTGGATTAGGGTTTCCCCTCCATCCTTTCGCCCGCGGTCTCATGTTTTACTACAGGCTATATTTCCGTGATCTAGCCCCGAATTCCTTCCTCAACATTTCGGCGTTCATCGTCATGTGTGAGGCATTCCTCCGCATCCCCCCACTTCGGCCTATGGCTCAAGGTCTTCAATGTGAAGCCGAAAGTGGTTGATGGTCAACACGCGGAGTGCGGTGGTGCTATGGTGAGCAAGCTTCCCAACATTACCTGGCCCAAGGGCACTTTTGTGGAGAACGTGAAGGGGTGGCAACAGGAGTGGTTCTATATCACGGAACCCCGTGACACCACATGGGCCGCCCCTCCCGAGTTTAAGTCCGGGCCTCCAATGCGACTCACATCCTGGCTCAACAAGGGCCTGGATTAGGCGTCGTCTGACGAGGTGATGACGCTGCAGAAGCGCGTCAAGAGTGTGATAGACAAGAACACCAGTCTTGCCAGCGTGATCCAGGTGATGCTTTTCCGCCGGATTCTCCCCTGCCAACGCCGGACTCAGTATCTGTGGGAGTTTGATCCGGCCAGTCCCCGGACCCTGCAGCGGTTCTTCGGCACAACGCACGAAGACATATGGAAGCTGCTTTTCAAGGCCCAGAAGTCGTGGCCGAAGACAACCGAAGACCTCGCCCTCGACTGCACTCATTCGGCCACTCCCGTAAGTTTCCTGACAACCTTAATTTGTAGATCCAAGGAGTATACTGAGCTTTCCATTCTCCCCACAGGGCTGGACGAAGAAGGCGTAACGAGTCACTATCCGGCTCCGCAACCCGAAGACCCAGCAATTCCTCTGCTAACGAGGATGCTGGTTCCGGCGCCGTATCAGGCGCCGGAAAAGAAGGCCAAGAAGAAGGGTAAGGAGGCCAAAGGTGGCCTCCGCCATAAAGGCGCTTCGGACATAGTGTCCGAAGATACCGAAACTCTCTCCTCTCATGACGATGATGAAGACGAGGAGGAAGAGAGCAATTCTCCCCTTATGGGGGGAAAGAAGAAAAGGGGGGCTTCCGTGGATCTAGAGGCGGAGGCGTCCAAGAAAGGGAGAATCTCCCTTACGGATGATTCCGAATCAGACGCCGATGACATCCCCGAGTGGCGCCCTAGACCAAAGCCCCTGGACGGATCGTAAGTATTCAAGGGCACTGCATATATATCCGGCTTTTCGCCTTGTGGTTTTAACACATTGAATTGCGTGCTGCAGTCCGGCTCGTGACCTCCCCCAGCGATCCTCATCTTCTGGGAATTCGCTGGGTCCGAACATGATGGAGAGCGAGTCACCTCCGTCGGCCTCCCCCCACTACTACGGACAACACTGAAGTGTTGTCCTGAAGGACCCTTCCAGGTCAGGGAGAGGTGTGGGAAGCCGTCAAGGCGGTGCTAGAGGGTGATACCTCTGCTGCCGAGAACATGGGGGAACCGACCCCCATGGAGACTGGCGACGGGGGCCATGTCCAATTTGGCCCCCAACCAAATGTCCTTCCGAAGACCCACACGGCTCTGGAATTAGGTGAGCGGCCTCCTTTGAAAGAAGGGGGCACGTCAACTCCACCGGCAACCTCTGTCAATCCGGAGGCGCCGGACGCTCTGGTGGAAGCGCTTCAAAGTGCCCCCATTGTGGAGGAACATCGTACCCTTATGGGTACGGTGGTTGAAAAGGTTCGGTGCGCTAAAAGTGGATTGAACGAGGCCTATACTAGCCTTCTAGGAGGCTTTGACATATGTGATGTAATAATTTTTAGCTATATAAAAGGAATGCCTGTGTATAGATAGTAGCCCCTGAGACTCTGTTCGGTTGTCGCAAAGAAAGGCCGAACAGAGGATCAAATAGCTCTCGTAGGAGATTAACATACATATCTATTTGAACAAACAGGCTGCGATGTTGGCGGCAGCTTCTCATGCCACCGAAGTGTCCGAACTAAAGCGGAAATTAGACCAAAATCAAGGTATGTGATACCGAAACACATCCGAAATGATATCAGCTCTAATTTGTTATCTGAATGAGTTTTATGATTATGCTCATAGCTGACGCGACTGAGGTCGAGACCCTCAAGAGTGCGCTGGCCAAAGCCAAGAAGGAGGCGGAGGAGGAACGAGCCGCCCGCTTAAAACACGAATCAAGGGTGGAGGAAGTCCAACAAGAGCTCAAGGATGCGATAAGCAAATGTGAATCCTTGGAGCGCAAGATTTCGGATCAAGATTCCAAATTTGCTAAGTCCCTTCAAAGCGCGAAGGAAGCCCGGGTTGAAGTCCAAGGCGCCCGCCGAGAGATCCAAGAGGCTAAGCAGATCGCGGCGGGTAAGTCCTTTAATATGCAGAGCAATTTTGTAAGGAGAAGGTACATCTTACTGACCCGCGTTTGGAGTTCTCCAGGAGCGTTTGTGGATCTACCCCGGAGTATTGCTGATGCTGCGGAGTTCTTCCGAGCTGAAGAGGGGAGCTCGACGGAGAAGATGTTCTGGTCACAATACCTTGCACCAGAGCATCCAGTGCCCTTCAGTGATCAGCTGAAATAGCTGACCGAACTGCATAGGGTGGCCGAATTGGCCATGAAGGATGTTATAGTCCGTCTTTGGCTAGCCGAACCCATACCCAGCAATTATTTCAGGCTCGTGAAGCGGCTAGTCAGTGCCTGCCCCCGGCTTGATGCCATAAAGTGGTCGGTCTGCATCGAAGGTGCCCGGATGGCCTTCGCCCGTGTCAAGGTGCAGTGGGCGAAGATGAATGTCGTAAAGATTGCAACTGAGGGACCGCCCGCAGGCAAGGAGCACCGCACGCCGGAGCGGTATTTTGATGACGTCTTGGAAGGATCCCGCATTGTAGAGGGCCAGTGTTTGAAGGACATTATTCTTGAATGAATGTATCCGTGCTGCCCGAACTTTGTATTATGAAACAAGGCTTATGTATAATATGTTGCTTGTTTTACCTCAAAAAAAATTCCTCCTGTGCGGCCATTTACGGTATTTAAGAGTTGGCCAGTCGTCGGCTTCAGCCCCCACGTAGGTAGTACGGGGGTGTTCGGAATAGCACCTGAACACACTTGACCCCACGATTTGGTCCTTGAAGGAGGTGTTAGCACAGCGAACTAGGCAATCAGACTATGTGGCTTTATCACTCTCACTTAGCCATAGGAGTTTGACAATGAGATTGTAGGTGCAGCCCCTGGAATTATTCGATTATCCAAACTTGGGTGTTGTAGACGCCTGACCGGGTGAAGACCGGTCCTTCGCGTAATGCGGAAAAAATTGCAAGAGATTTATAATTAGTCACCGAATAGCTGACCAGCTCTCGCCGCACCATGACAGTCAGTTTTCGGCTTTCTCTACTGAGGTGTTTATCCGGATGAACCAGAAACACAATCGCAGCAGTTCTCCCTTTACTACCTTAGCCGAACGAGCGGAACGTAATGCAGTAACCACAGGAGCCGGGCAACCCAACTATTGACCAAAGACATGATTCCAAGCCGATACATATAATGCTATATTCGTGACGCCGAATTGTACTATAAAAGTGCTCGGACTTATTTTATGTACGTGGCTGAATGGAGCCCCTGGCGATTTAAGTCGTACCGAGCTGTACATGGTAATTGGACAAAAAGAGGGAAGACAGATTAGGAAATAAGCCAGTACCGAATAGGTTGGGCGAAAAAACTATTTCCATTATAGTCTGCTTGATACGTCAAAACGTATTTGTAAAAATAATACGATAAACATCGAGGCTATTTTATATGCCCAGCACAAGGGAAAGCTGTGTACGGGTCCTAAAAAAGGAAGAGGTGATCTTTAAAGATCCTTTAGAGACTCCACCGCACGTCTGCGCTGCTTTTCTCCTTGGTGTGTTATCCTTCGAAAGGATCAACGATCGGGTTTTCATGAGGGGCCTGGAAAAAGGGCCCTTGGTACCGTCGGAAGGTGAGGTGGGTTGTAAGGAACCTAAAAAAATAAAAATAAGAAGAAAGAAAAAAAAGGATATGCGTGTCCAGATAGGGTCGAGCCGTATTGTGGACTTTATCTTTAATATGCCTCCATCTTTGCCCATAGTATCTTTAGTGCGTAGTTATGTACGCGTGGTACATATGCTGCAACGCGGTTGGGGCTGAGACGGAGGCCGAATTGCTAATCGAGCTCCTGACGAGCTGGACTGTCGTTCCGCGGGGTAGTCCGGACTCGTTTAACAGTGTCTGGGGGTTTGACTACCGATGTAGTATTTGGCTTGATAAGGCCGCCCTGTACCTCCGCTGCGAGGGCCGCGGTGTGCTCTTCAGTGCGGAGGGAGCGCTCCATGTTTCCATTGACTGTTATAACACCGTGTGGTCCGGGCATCTTGAGTTTGAGATAGGCATAGTGTGGGATCGCATTAAAGCGAGCGAACGCGGTTCGTTCGAGCAGTGCGTGGTAGCCACTGCGGAAAGGGACGATGTCAAAGATCAAGTCTTCCCTTCGGAAGTTGTCCGGTGAACCGAAGACGACCTCCAATGTGATTGAGCCCATGCAACGGGCCTCTACACTAGGTATTACTCCTTTAAAGGTAGTTTTGGTGGGCTTGATTCTTGATGGATCAATACCCATTTTGTGGACCGTGTCCTGATAGAGCAGGTTAAGGCTGCTGCCGCCGTCCATGAGGACTCGCGTGAGGTGGAATCCATCGATAATTGGATCGTGGACCAGCGTGGCCGAACCTCCGTGACGGATACTGGTCGGATGGTCTCTGCGATCGAAAGTGATCGGATAGGCTGACCATGGGTTGAATTTTGGGGCGACTGGCTCTATCGCATAGACGTCCCTTAACGCGCGCTTGCGCTCCCGCTTGGGGATGTGAGTAACGTATATCATATTCACCGTTTTGACCTTGGGGGAAAATTTCTTCTGTCCCCCTGTGCTCGGTGGGCGAGGTTCCTCATCGTCGTCCTCGCTGGGCAACCCTTTCTCCTTATGTTTGGTATTTAACTTACCGGCCTGTTTGAAGACCCAACAACTTTTGTTGGTATGGTTGGCAGGCTTGCCGGGGGTGTCGTGAATCTGGCAAGATCGATCAAGTATTCGGTCCAAGCTAGATGAACCGTCTTTGTTTCTTTTGAATGGCTTCTTCCGCTGACTGGATTTGGAGCCACCGAATCCGGCGTTGACCGTCGTGTTTTCGGTATTGTCATTGTTTCTTCGACGCTTGTGTTTGTTACGTCGGGGCCTGCCGTTGTCGTTTCTGGCTTCAGAAGTGCCGGGGTCGCTGGTACTGTTGCCGCTACGGGCTAGCCAGCTATCTTCGCCCGTGCAAAAGCAGGTCATGAGTGCTGTAAGGGCTGCCATATACTTTGGCTTCTCTTGGCCGAGGTGTCGGGCGAGCCATTCGTCGCGGATGTTGTGTTTAAAGGCCGCTAGGGCTTGGCGTCCAGGAAGTCGACAATCTGGTTGTTTTTAATTAGGAACCTGGTCCAAAATTTCCTGGCCAACTCTTGATATGTCTCCAACGTATCTATAATTTTTGATTGCTCCATGCTATATTATCTTCTGTTTTGGACATTATTGGGCTTTATTATTCACTTTTATATTATTTTTGGGACTAACCTATTAACCGAAGGCCCAGCCCAGAATTGTTGTTTTTGCCTATTTCAGAGTTTCGCAGAAAAAGAATATCAAACGGAGTCCAAACGGAATGAAACCTTCGGGAATGTGATTTTTGGAACGAACATGATCCATGAGACTTGGACCCTAAGTCAAGGAAGCTTCCAGGAAGCCACGAGGTAGGGGGGCGCGCCTACCCCCCCAGGCACGCCCTCCACCCTCGTGGGCCCCACGTTGCTCCACCGATGTACTCCTTCCTCCTATATATATACCTACGTACCCCCAAACGATCAGATACGAAGCCAAAAACCTAATTCCACCGCCGCAACCTTCTGTACCCACGAGATCCCATCTTGGGGCCTGTTCCGGAGCTCCGCCGGAGGGGGCATCTATCACGGAGGGCTTCTACATCAACACCATAGCCTCTCCGATGAAGTGTGAGTAGTTTACCTCAGACCTTCGGGTCCATAGTTATTAGCTAGATGGCTTTCTCTCTCTTTTTGGATCTCAATACAATGTTCTCCCCCTCTCTCGTGGAGATCTATTCGATGTAATCTTCTTTTGCGGTGTGTTTGTTGAGACCGATGAATTGTGGGTTTATGATCAAGTTTATCTATGAACAATATTTGAATCTTCTGAATTCTTTTATGTATGATTGGTTATCTTTGCAAGTCTCTTCGAATTATCAGTTTGGTTTGGCCTACTAGATTGATCTTTCTTGCAATGGGAGAAGTGCTTAGCTTTGGGTTCAATCTTGCGGTGTCCTTTCCCAGTGACAGTAGGGGCAGCAAGGCACGTGTTGTATTGTTGCCATCGAGGATAACAAGATGGGGTTTTTATCATATTGCATGAATTTATCCATCTACATCATGTCATCTTGCTTAAGGCGTTACTCTGTTCTTATGAAGTTAATACTCTAGATGCATGCTGGATAGCGGTCGATGTGTGGAGTAATAGTAGTAGATGCAGGCAGGAGTCGGTCTACTTGTCTCGGACGTGATGCCTATATACATGATCATACCTAGATATTCTCATAACTATGCTCAATTCTGTCAATTGCTCAACAGTAATTTGTTCACCCACCGTAAAATACTTATGCTCTTGAGAGAAGCCACTAGTGAAACCTATGGCCCCCGGGTCTATCTTCATCATATTAATCTTCCAACACTTAGTTATTTCCATTGCTTTTTTACTTTACCTTTTATTTTACTTTGCATCTTTATTATAAAAATACCAAAAATATTATCCTATCATATCTATCAGATCTCACTCTCGTAAGTGACCGTGTAGGGATTGACAACCCCTTATCGCGTTGGTTGCGAGGATTTATTTGTTTGTGTAGGTGCGAGGGACTCGCGCGTAGCCTCCTACTGGATTGATACCTTGGTTCTCAAAAACTGAGGGAAATACTTACGCTACTTTGCTGCATCACCCTTTCCTCTTCAAGGGAAAACCAACGCAGTGCTCAAGAGGTAGCAAGAAGGATTTCTGGCGCCGTTGACGGGGAGGTCTACGCAAAAGTCAACATACCAAGTACCCATCACAAATCCTTATCTCCCGCATTACATTATTTTCCATTTGCCTCTCGTTTTCCTCTCCCCCACTTCACCCTTGCCGTTTTATTCGCCCTCTCTTTTTCGTTTGCCTCTTTTTCGCTTGCTTTTTGTTTGCTCGTGTGTTGGATTGCTTGTTTGTCACGATGGCTCAAGATAATACCAAATTATGTGACTTTACCAATACCAACAATAATGATTTCCTTAGCACTCCGATTGCTCCTCTTACCGATACTGAATCTTGTGAAATCAATGCTGCTTTGTTGAATCTTGTCATGAAAGATCAATTCGCCGGCCTTCCTAGTGAAGATGCCGCTACTCATCTAAATAGCTTCGTTGATTTGTGTGATATGCAAAAGAAGAAAGATGTTGATAATGATATTGTTAAATTGAAGCTATTTCCTTTTTCGCTTAGAGATCGTGCTAAAGCTTGGTTTTCGTCTTTGCCTAAAAATAGTATTGATTCTTGGAATAAGTGCAAAGATGCTTTTATCTCTAAGTATTTTCCTCCCGCTAAGATCATCTCTCTTAGAAACGACATCATGAATTTTAAGCAACTTGATCATGAACATGTTGCACAAGCTTGGGAGAGGATGAAATTAATGATACGTAATTGCCCTACTCATGGTTTGAATTTGTGGATGATTATACAAAAAATTTATGCCAGATTGAATTTTGCTTCTAGAAATCTTTTGGATTCGGCCGCGGGAGGCACTTTTATGGAAATCACTTTAGGAGAAGCTACTAAACTCCTAGATAATATTATGGTTAATTATTGTCAATGGCACACTGAAAGATCTACTAATAAAAAAGTGCATGCGATAGAAGAAATTAATGTTTTGAGTGGGAAGATGGATGAACTTATGAAATTATTTGCTACTAAGAGTGTTTCTTCTGATCCTAATGATATGCCTTTGTCTACTTTGATTGAGAATAATAATGAATCTATGGATGTGAATTTTGTTGGTAGGAATAATTTTGGTAACAGCGCGTATAGAGGAAACTTTAATCCTAGGCCTTATCCTAGCAATTCCTCTAATATTTATGGTAATTCCTACAACAATTCTTATGGAAATTTTAATAAGATGCCCTCTGAATTTGAGACTAGTGTTAAAGAGTTTATGAATTCGCAAAAGAATTTCAATGCTTTGCTTGAAGAGAAATTGCTTAAAGTTGATGAATTAGCTAGGAACGTTGATAGAATTTCTCTTGATGTTGATTCTTTGATACTGAGATCTATTCCTCCTAAGCATGATATCAATGAGTCTCTCAAAGCCATGAGAATTTCCATTGATGAGTGCAAAGAAAGAACTGCTAGGATGCGTGCTAAGAAAGATTGCTTTATGAAAGCGTGTTCTTCAAATTTCTGTGAAAATAAAGATGAAGATCTAAAAGTTATTGATGTGTACCCTATTAAATCTTTGTTTTGCAATATGAATCTTGATAATGATGGGACTGAATATGATCCACCTTTACCTAGAAGGCGTTCCAAAAATTCAGAGTTTTTAGATCTTGATGCTAAAATTGATAAAAGTGGGATTGAAGAGAACAAAACCCTAGATATTAATAAACCCACTATTTTGGATTTCAAGGAATTTAATTATGATAATTGCTCTTTGATAGATTGTATTTCCTTGTTGCAATCCGTGCTAAATTCTCCTCATGCTTATAGTCAAAATAAAGCTTTTACCAAACATATCGTCGATGCCTTGATTCAATCTTATGAAGAAAAGCTTGAGTTGGAAGTTTGTCACTCGTATCTATGCTTAAGTCTGTCTGAATCATGTTAGCAATTGCTGCATTTTATGAAATCTGGCAAATGGATAAACAAAACTGCATTCCTTAATGGATTTATTAAAGAAGAGTTGTATATGATGCAACCAAAAGGTTTTGTCAATCCTAAAGGTGCTAACAAAATATGCAAGCTCCGGCGATCCATCTATGGACTGGTGCAAGCATCTCGGAGTTGGAATATACGCTTCGATAAGTTGATCAAAGGATATAGTTTTATACAGACTTGCGGTGAAGCCTATATTTACAAGAATGTGAGTGGGAGCACAACAACATTTCTGATAAGTATATGTGAATGACATATTGTTGATCGGAAATAATGTAGAATTATTCTACAAAGCATAAAGGAGTATTTGAAAGGAGTTTATCAAAGAAAGACCTCGGTGAAGCTGCTTACATATTGAGCATCAAGATCTATAGAGATAGATCAGAACGCTTGATAAGTTTTTTCAATGAGTACATACCTTGACAAGATTTTGAAGTAGTTCAAAATGGAACAGTCAAAGAAAGAGTTCTTGCCTGTGTTACAAGGTGTGAAATTGAGTAAGACTCAAAGCCCGACCGCGGCAGAAGATAGAAAGAGAATGAAAGTCATTCCCTATTCCTCAGCCATAGGTTCTATAAAGTATGCCATGCTATGTACCAGATCTATTGTATACCCTACACTGATTTTGGCAAGGGAGTACAATAGTGATCTAGGAGTAGATCACTGGACAGCGGTCAAAATTATCCTTAGTGGAATAAGGATATCTTTCTCGATTATGGAGGTGACAATAAGGTTCGTCGTAAAGGGTTACGTCGATGCAAGTTTTGATACTGATCCAGATGACTATAAGTCTCAATCTGGATACATATTGAAAGTGGGAGCAATTGGCTAGAGTAGCTCCGTGCAGAGCATTGTTGACATAGAAATTTGCAAAATACATACAGATCTGAATGTGGCAGACCCGTTTACTAAACTTTTCTCACAAGCAAAACATGATCACACCTTAGTACTCTCTGGGTGTTAATCACATAGCGATGTGAACTAGATTATTGACACTAGTAAACCCTTTGGGTGTTGGTCACATGACGATGTGAACTATGGGTGTTAATCACATGGTGATGTGAACTATTGGTATAAAATCACATGGTGATGTGAACTAGATTATTGACTCTAGTGCAAGTGGGAGACTGAAGGAAATATGCCCTAGAGGCAATAATAAAGTTATTATTTATTTCCTTATATCATGATAAATGTTTATTATTCATGCTAGAATTGTATTAACCGGAAACATAATACATGTGTGAATACATAGACAAACAGAGTGTCACTAGTATGCCTCTACTTGACTAGCTCGTTAATTAAAGATGGTTATGTTTCCTAACTATAGACATGAGTTGTCATTTGATTAATGGGATCACATCATTAGGAGAATGATGTGATTGACTTGACCCATTCCGTTAGCTTAGCACTTGATCGTTTAGTATGTTGCTATTGCTTTCTTCATGACTTATACATGTTCCTATGACTATGAGATTATGCAACTCCCTTTTACCGGAGGAATACTTTGTGTGCTACCAAATGTCACAACGTAACTGGGTGATTATAAAGGTGCTCTACAGGTGTCTCCGAAGGTACTTGTTGGGTTGGCGTATTTCAAGATTAGGATTTGTCACTCCGATTGTCGGAGAGGTATCTCTGGGCCCACTCAGTAATGCACATCACTATAAGCCTTGCAAGCATTGCAACTAATGAGTTAGTTGCAGGATGATGTATTACGGAACGAGTAAAGAGACTTGCCGGTAACGAGATTGAACTAGGTATTGAGATACCGACGATCGAATCTCAGGCAAGTAACATACCGATGACAAAGGGAACAACGTATGTTGTTATGCGGTCTGACCGATAAAGATCTTCGTAGAATATGTGGGAGCCAATATGAGCATCCAGGTTCTGCTATTGGTTATTGACCGGAGACGTGTCTCGGTCATGTCTACATAGTTCTCGAACCCGTAGGGTCCGCACGCTTAAAGTTTCGATGACGGTTATATTATGAGTTCATGAGTTTTGATGTACCCAAGGTTGTTCGGAGTCCCGGATGTGATCACGGACATGACGAGGAGTCTCGAAATGGTCGAGACATGAAGATTGATATATTGGAAGCCTATATTTGGATATCGGAAATGTTTCGGGTGAAATCGGGATTTTACCGGAGTACCGAGGGGTTACCGGAACCCCCCGGGGGCTTAATGGGCCATAGTGGGCCTTAGTGGAGAAGAGGAGAGGCGGCCAGGGCAGGGCCGCGCGCCCCTCCCCCTAGTCCGAATAGGACAAGGAGAGGGGGCGCCGCCCCCCCTTTCCTTCCTCTCTCCCTCCTCTTTCCCCCCTTCTCCTAATCCAACAAGGAAGGGAGGGAGTCCTACTCCCGGTGGGAGTAGGACTCCTCCTGGCGCGCCTCCTCCTGGCCGGCCGCACCTCCCCCCTTGCTCCTTTATATACAGGGGCAGGGGCACCCCAAAGACACAACAATTGATTTGATCTTTTAGCCGTGTGCGGTGCCCCCCTCGACCATAGTCCACCTCGATAATACTGTAGCGGTGCTTAGGCGAAGCCCTGCGTCGGTAGAACATGATCGTCGTCACCACGCCGTCGTGCTGACGAAACTCTCCCTCAACACTCGGCTGGATCGAAGTTCGAGGGACATCATCGGGCTGAACGTGTGCTGAACTCGGAGGTGCCGTGCGTTCGGTACTTGATCGGTCGGATCGTGAAGATGTACGACTACATCAACCGCGTTGTGCTAACACTTCCGCTTTCGGTCTACGAGGGTACGTGGACAACACTCTCCCTTCTCGTTGCTATGCATCACCATGATCTTGCGTGTGCGTAGGATTTTTTTTGAAATTACTACGTTCCCCAACAAGGGGGGCGCGCCCAGGGGGGTAGGGTGCGCCCCCCACCCTCGTGGCCAGGGTGTGGGCCCCCTTTGGTAGATTCTTTCGCCAGTATTTTTTATTAATTCCAAAAATGACTTCCGTGGAGTTTCAGGACTTTTGGAGTTGTGCAGAATAGGTCTCTAATATTTGTTCCTTTTCCAGCCCAGAATTCCAGCTGCCGGCATTCTCCCCCTTCATGTAAACCTTGTAAAATAAGAGAGAATAGGCATAAGTATTGTGACATAACGTGTAATAACAGCCCATAATGCAATAAATATGATATAAAAGCATGATGCAAAATGGACGTATCACCTGACCATAGACATGTGTTGCCATTTGATGAACGGGATCACATCATTAGGAGAATGATGTGATAGACAAGACCCATCCGTTAGCTTAGCTTAACGATCGTTAAGTTTTATTTCTATTGCTTTCTTCATGACTTATACATATTCCTCTCACTACGAGATTATGCAACTCCCGAATACCGGAGGAACACCTTGTGTGCTATCAAACGTCACAACATAACTGGGTGATTATAAAGATGCTCTGCAGGTGTCTCCGAAGGTGTTTGTTGGGTTGGCATAGATCAAGATTAGGATTTGTCACTCCGAGTATCGGAGAGGTATCTCTGGGCCCTCTTGGTAATGCGCATCACTATAAGCCTTGCGAGCAATGTGACTAATGAGTTAGTTACGGGATGATGCATTACGGAACGAGTAAAGAGACTTGCCGGTAACGAGATTGAACTAGGTATGATGATACCGACGATCTAATCTCGGGCAAGTAACATACCGATGACAAAGGGAATGACGTATGTTGTCATGCGTTTTGACCGATAAATATCTTCATAGAATATGTAGGAACCAATATGAGCATCCAGGTTCCGCTATTGGTTATTGACCGGAGATGTGTCTCGGTCATGTCTACATAGTTCTCGAACCCGTAGGGTCCGCACGCTTAACGTTCGATGATGATTTGTATTATGAGTTATGTGTTTTGGTGACCGAAGATTGTTCGGAGTCCCAGATGAGATCACAGACACGACGAGGAGTCTTGAAATGGTCGAGAGGTAAAGATTGATATATTGGAAGGTAGTATTCGGAGACGGGAAGGGTTCCGGAGTGTATCGGGTACATGCTGGAGTACCGGAGGGGTTACCGGAACCCCCCGGGGAAAGATATGGGCCATATGGGCCATAGGAGGGAGGCTAACCAGCCCACAAGGGGCTGGTGCGCCCCCCCAGAAGGGAGGAGGACGAATTGGACTAGGGAAGGGGGCGCCACCCCCCTTTCCTTCTCCTACTCCCTCTCCTTCCCCTTTTCCCCCTCCGGTAGAAAGGAAAAAAGGGGGAGCGAATCCTACTAGTGAAGGAAATATGCCCTAGAGGCAATAATAAAGTTATTATTTATTTCCTTATTTCATGATAAATGTTTATTATTCATGCTAGAATTGTATTAACCGGAAACTTAGTACATGTGTGAATACATAGACAAACAGAGTGTCACTAGTATGCCTCTACTTGACTAGCTCGTTAATCAAAGATGGTTAAGTTTCCTAGCCATAGACATGAGCTGTCATCTGATGAACGGGATCACATCATTAGAGAATGATGTGATTGACAAGACCCATCCATTAGCTTAGCATTATGATCGTTGAGTTTTATTGCTATTGCTTTCTTCACGACTTATACATGTTCCTCTGACTATGAGATTATGCAACTCCCGAATACCGGAGGAACACTTAGTGTGCTATCACACGTCACAACGTAACTGGGTGATTATAAAGATGCTCTACAGGTGTCTCCGATGGTGTTTGTTGAGTTGGCATAGATCGAGATTAGGATTTGTCACTCCGATTGTCGGAGAGGTGATACGTCTCCGTCGTATCTACTTTTCCAAACACTTTTGCCCTTGTTTTGGACTCTAACTTGCATGATTTGAATGGAACTAACCCGGACTGACGTTGTTTTCAGCAGACTTTCCATGGTGTTATTTATGTGCAGAAACAAAAGTTCTCGGAATGACCTGAAACTCCACGGAACGTCTATTTGGAAATAATAAAAAATCCTTGCAAAAGATGAAGATCAGGGGGCCCACACCCTAGCCACGAGGGTGGGGGGCGCCCCCCCAGGGCGCGCCCCTACCTCGTGGGCCCCTGGAGCTCCTCCGACCTCAACTCCAACTCTATATATTTGCTTTCGGGGAGAAAAAACTAGAGAGAATGATTCATCGCGTTTTACGATACGGAGCCGCCGCCAAGCCCTAAAACCTCTCGGGAGGGCTGATCTGGAGTCTGTTCGGGGCTCCGGAGAGGGGGATTCGTCGCCATCATCATCATCAACCATCCTCCATCACCAATTTCATGATGCTCACCGCCGTGCGTGAGTAATTCCATCGTAGGCTTGCTGGACGGTGCTGGGTTGGATGAGATCTATCATGTAATCGAGTTAGTTTTGTAAGGGTTTGATCCCTAGTATCCACTATGTTCTGAGTTTGATGTTGCTATGACTTTGCTATGCTTAATGCTTGTCACTAGGGCCCGAGTGCCATGATTTCAGATCTGAACCTATTATGTTTTCAAGAATATATGTGTGCTCTTGATCCTATCTTGCAAGTCTATAGTCACCTACGATGTGTTATGATCCGGCAACCCCGAAGTGACAATAATCGGGACCACTCCCAGTGATGACCATAGTTTGAGGAGTTCATGTATTCACTATGTGTTAATGCTTTGTTCCGGTTCTCTATTAAAAGGAGGCCTTAATATCCCTTAGTTTCTGCTAGGACCCCGCTGCCACGGGAGGGTAGGACAAAAGATGTCATGCAAGTTCTTTTCCATAAGCACTTATGACTATATTCGGAATACATGCCTACATTACATTGATGAATTGGAGCTAGTTCTATGTCACCCTATGTTATGATTGTTACATGATGAACCACATCCGACATAATTCTCCATCACCGATCCAATGCCTACGAACTTTTCACATATTGTTCTTCGCTTATTTACTTTTCCGTTGCTACTGTTACAATCACTACAAAACACCAAAAATATTACTTTTGCTACCGTTACTTTTGTTACCGTTACCGCTACTATCATATTACTTTGCTACTAAATACTTTGCTGCAGATATTAAGTTATCCAGGTGTGGTTGAATTGACAACTCAACTGCTAATACTTGAGAATATTCTTTGGCTCCCCTTGTGTCGAATCAATAAATTTGGGTTGAATACTATACCCTCGAAAACTGTTGCGATCCCCTATACTTGTGGGTTATCAAGACTATTTTCTGGCGCCGTTGCCGGGGAGCATAGCTCTATTCGTTGAGTCACTTGGGATTTATATCTGCTGGTCACTATGAAGAACTTGAAAGATGCTAAGACAACAATTTATCCCTCAACTACGAGGGGAGGTAAGGAACTGCCATCTAGCTCTGCACTTGATTCACCTTCTATTTTGAGTAAGCTTGCGACACCTAAACCTGCTTCTGCTATTCATTCTGATATGTCGCATGTTATTGATGATGCCACTTCTGCTATGCATGATACTTATGATGAAACTACTTCTATGCTTGATACTACTGTGCCACTTGGTGAATTTCTTGATGAACAAATTGCTAGGGCTAGAGAGAAAGAAATTATTGAAACTCATTATATTGATGAAAGTGATGATGAAGACTTGCCTGTTATTCCTGAGGGTTATCTTTTTGATAAAGAAGCTTCTCTAGCTATTTTAGCTTGCAAAGATAGATATGAGCTCAAGAGGTTATTAGCTAAATGGAAGCAACAATCTCTTAATGATTGAATGAAACCTGACCCTGCTTTTGCTACTTCACCTATCTGTGTTACCGATAAGGATTATGAATTCTCTGTTGATCCTGATGTAATTACTTTGGTTGAATCTGATCCTTTTCATGGCTATGAATCTGAAACTGTTGTGGCACATCTTACTAAATTAAATGATATAGCCACCCTGTTCACTAATGATGAGAGATCTCACTACTTTTATATCCTTAAAATATTTCCGTTCTCATTAAAGGGTGATGCTAAGATATGGTTTAATTCTCTTGATCCTGGTTGTGTGCGTAGTCCCCAGGATATGATCTATTACTTCTCTGCTAAATATTTCCCTGCTCATAAGAAACAAGCTGCTTTAAGGGAAATATACAACTTTGTGCAAATTGAAGAAGAGAGTCTCCCACAAGCTTGGGGGAGGCTTCTCCAGTTACTTAATGCTTTGCCAGATCATCCTCTTAAGAAAAATGAAATACTTGATATCTTTTATAATGGACTAACCGATGCTTCTAGAGATTACCTGGATAGTTGTGCTGGTTCTGTTTTCAGGGAAAGAACACCGGATGAAGCTAAAATTTTATTGAATAATATGTTGACAAATGAGAATAATTGGACACTTCCTGAGCCAATTCCTAAACCAACTCCGAAGAAGAGAGGTTCTATTTCTTAGTCCTGAAGATATGCAAGAGGCAAAGAAATCTATGGAAGAAAAAGGTATTAAAGCTGAAGATGTTAAGAATTTACCTCCTATTGAAGAAATACATGGTCTTAATCTACCGCCTGTTGAAGAAATATATGATCCTAATCCATTACCTATTGAAGAACCTCATGGTCTTGATAACCTGACACAGGTAGTAAAGGTAAATTCTCTCTATAGATATGATAAAGCTTAAATCCCTCCTACTAAAATTGCTAGCCAATGCTTGGATGAGATTGATAACTTTATGGCTAAGCAAGAAGATTTCAATGCTTATTTTGGTAGACAATTAAAACAAAATGCTTATATGATTGAACACTTGGGTGATTATATGGCTAATGTTAGAGGTGTCCTTAAACTCATTAGTAAACATGCTTCTATGGTTACCACTCAAGTAGAACAAGTACTTAAGGCTCAAAATGATTTGCTCAATTAAATGAATAGTAAGAAAAATTATTATGATGTTAGAGTGGCTACTAGAACTAGTAGAATGACTCAGGAACCTTTGTATCCTGAAGGCCACCCTAAGAGAATTGAGCAAGATTCTCAGAGAAATAATATTGATGCACCTAGTCCTTCTAAAAAGAAGAAAAAGAAAAATGATAGGACTTTGCATGCTTCTAGTGAACCTATTGCTGAACCACCTGAGGATCCAAATGATATCTCTATTTCTGATGCTGAAACACAATCTGGTAATGAACACGAACCTAATGAAAACGTTAATGATGATGTTCATGATGATGCTCAACCTAGTAATGATAATGATGTAGAAGTTGAACCTGCTGTTGATCTTGATAACCCACAATCAAAGAATCAACGTTATGATAAGAGAGACTTTGTTGCTAGGAAACATGGTAAAGAAAGAGAACCTTGGGTTCAGAAACCCATGCCTTTTCCTCCCAAACCATCCAAGAAAAAGGATGATGAGGATTTTGAGCGCTTTGCTGAAATGATTAGACCTATCTTTTTGCGTATGCGATTAACTGATATGCTCAAAATGAATCCTTATGCTAAGTATATGAAAGATATTGTCACTAATAAAAGAAAGATACCGGAAGCTGAGATTTCCACCATGCTTGCTAATTATAATTTTAAGGGTGGAATACCAAAGAAACTTGGAGATCCAGGAGTACCTACTATACCATGCTCCATTAAAAGAAACTATGTTAAAACTGCTTTATGTGATCCGGTGTTAGTGTTATGCCTCTCTCTTTATATCGTAGACTTGACTTGAATAAGTTGACACCTACTAAAATATCTTTGCAAATGGCTGATAAATCAACTGCTACACCTGTCGGTATTTGTGAGGATGTGCCTGTTGTGGTTGCAAACGTTACTATTTTAATGGACTTTGTTATTCTTGATATTCCCGAGGACGATAGTATGTCTATTATTCTTGGAAGACCTTTTTTGAATACTGCAGGGGCTGTTATTGATTGCAACAAAGGCAATGTCACTTTTCATGTTAATGGTAATGAGCACACGGTACACTTTCCGAGGAAACAACCTCAAGTTCATAGTATTAACTCTATTGGAAAAATTCCATCAATTATATTTGGAGGTTTTGAATTTCCTCTTCCTACTGTCAAGAAGAAATATGATATTCTTATTATTGGGGATGTGCATATCCCCGTTGAGGTAACATAGTGTTATTCAAAATTTCTCCGGTTCCATGTTATTCGGAATGAGTTTGTTAACAAGACTTGATCAACCTTGTTAGTGGATTCCTTTTGATGAGCATGAGATGGATGAAACTAGAAGGCACAATCTTCTGTACCCTCTCTCTATTTTCTGTTATTTAGTTGAAATAAAGTAAAAATAGTATTTTTCTGTCTGTTTCCTGATTTATCCGTGCAATATAAAAATACCCCGAAAATAAAAGTTCTCCAAATACCCTGAAAATGGAATATGATTTTTTCTGCAATATTTGAGAATATCTGGCACTGAGAACACAGCAGGAGGGGCAAGCACCTGGCCACGAGGGTGGAGGGTGCGCCCCCTGCCTTGTGGGCCCACGGTGGCCCTCCTCCACTTATTCCTGCACCCATACACTCCTTCTTCCTCCCACAAACACCAATATCCAGCTCAAGCACGAGTTCTAGCTCATTTTGCTGCGATTTTCGATCTCCTTGCTCAAAGCACCTCTCACAAAACTGCTTGGGGAGATTGTTCCTTGGTATGTGACTCCTCCAATGGTCCAATTAGTTTTTGTTCTAGTGCTTTATTCATTGCAAATTTGTGTTGCCTAGGTGACCATGTTCTTGAGCTTGCATGTCAAACTTATATGGTTCCAAGTAGTTCTAATGCATGATATAGTCTCTAGGCACTTGTAGGAGTAGTTGCTATCAATTTTGTTGAGCTTGGTTCACTTTTGTTGAAGTTACAAAAAAATTCAGATTATTTCAGAAACCAATGAAGAGATTTTTGAGGGGCTCATCGAGCCGAAGCTCGAAGGAAAAGCAAAATGAAGAAGCACAGAGGGCCAAATATAATTTGCCTCGCACCGCGGAGGTCCGGCTGTGTGAATGGCCTTCCGATGATTTCTTGAGAAAAGCCGGGATTTATGATGATTTCTATTCATTGGCTGAGAATGCTGGCCTCACCGACTTCCTCCGCGACCAACGTCATCAGTATCTCTTACTCACCAATACTTTTGTGCAAAACTTCTACTATTTTCCTAAAGAAACACCTCCTTCAGTAGAGTTTCATTTATATGATGTTGTTAAGAAGATGCCACTAGATGAATTTTGCAAGGTTTGCAAAATACCCTTCGAGGGTACCTTAGATGAACCACATCGTAAAGATGTGGACGGGTTTATTGACACCATTACTGTGGGGGAAACCTAGAAGGTTTCCGATGCAAGAATCACTAGCATACATTTTCTTGTTTTACGCTACTTTGCCATATTTGCTAGTCGTTGCTTGATTGGTCACGGAAACTGTGGAAACCTTAGTGTTCCTGATATTATCATTTTGTTCCATGGTTTATATTCCAATAACACTGTTAGTATGGGCGGTATTATTGCTAAACGGTTAAGTTTGAACCGTACAAAGGGCCCCATCTTTGGAGGTATTTATGCTTCACGCCTTGCTGCACATTATAACATACCTATTAGGCTCTATGAGAAAGAAGAAAAATTGTTGCCCAATGCTTATTTATATTATAAGAGTATCTTAGCGCATGACTTTATTGTTAAGAATAAGGAAGGGGAGCTTAAATACAAATTGTTCTTTGATAAACATCACCCTGAGATTATTACCTTGCCTGCTCCTTCCTTGTTTAATTTATCTGAAGGTCCGTATCTCGTTCCGTGGGCGGCCATTTACGCTTACCGGAACCCTACACCAGCCGCGGAGCCGGAACCACAATTTGAGCCTCCACGGCAGTCTGATTACTTTTGGGATCTGGAGATGACTGCCAGCCAGTGGCAGTCAGAGTGCTCTTCATCTCAGTATGACCCCAGCTACACCTACGGGTATCCGCCAGGCCATCCTTGGCAATGAACCAACTTAGGCCAAAAGCCTAAGCTTGGGGAGTACGTATTTCTCACCGACATTACATTTATGTTTACACACACTCATTGCTAGATGTCGGTGCTCATACTTTTTCACTGTAATATCCATGCTAGTTTATTTTCTTTTTCTTGCTTTCTTCTTGTGTGTTTGTTAAACCTTAAGAAAAACCAAAAAAATTAGTGTAGCTTTTATCTAGTTTACTTTTCTTGCTGTAGTAGTAGTAATTAAAAAGAAAACCCAAAAATATTTCCCGTTCTTCTTTTGCTTGTTGGGAGCTTTCCCGTGTAAATAGTTTTATTTCTTTTCTTTGGGGGTCGATAGGAGAAGACCATGATTAAATTGTTGAAGTGGCTCTTATATGCATTATTGCTGATTTAACCAAGAGCCCATATTGCCTTGTCTTCTCCTGTTTATTGAATGCTCGTAGATTCCAGCTTAGTCCAATGCACGTGCACTCTTATTATTATTCACATTGTTCAGTCGTGCAAGTGAAGGGCAATTATGACGATATATGATGGACTGACTGAGATGAGAAAAGCTGGTATGAACTCGACCTCTCTTGTTTTTGTAAATATGATGAGTTCATCGTTCCTGATTCAGCTTATTATGAATAAACATGTTTGCAATGACAATTAGAGATCATAGTTGCTCGTGCCATGCTTGATTAGCTATGAGTTATAATGGTTCACCTTGCGTGCCAACATGCTATTAAAATGGTTGTGATGTGGTATGATGGGGTGGTATCCTCCTTTGAATGATTTAAGTGACTTGACTTGGCACATGTTCACACATGTAGTTGAAACAAATCAACATAGCCTTCACGATGTTTATGTTCATGGTGGATTATATCCTACTCATGCTTGTGCTCAATGTTTATTCATTTTAATGCATGTTCATGACTATTGTCGCTCTCTAGTTGGTCGCTTCCCAGTCTTTTGCTAGCCTTCACTTGTACTAAGCGGGAATACTGCTTGTGCATCCAATCCTTTAAACCCCAAAGTTATTCCATATGAGTCCACTATACCTTCCTATATGTGGTATTTACCTACCGTTCCAAGTAAATTTGGTGCCAAACTCTAAACCTTCAAATAAACATTCTGTTTTGTATGCTCGAATAGCTCATGTATCAACTAGGGCTGCCCTTATCTTCCATGTTAGGCGGGTTATTCTCAAGAGGAGTGGACTCCGCTCCTCACTCACGAGAAAATGGCTGGTCACCGGGATGCCCAGTCCCATGCTTTATGCAAACTAAATCAAAATAATTGCAAACAAAACTCCCCCTGGGACTATTGCTTGTTGGAGGCACTCGTTGTTTCGAGCAAGCCATGGATTGATGCTTGTTGGTGGGGGGGAGTATAAACTTTACCATTCTGTTTGGGAACCGCCTATAATGTGTGTAGCATGGAAGATATCGCCATCTCATGGTTGTTATGTTGACAATGAAAGTATGCCACTCAAAATATTATTTATCTCTATTTCAAAACCGAGCTCTGGCACCTCTACAAATCCCTGCTTCCCTCTGTGAAGGGCCTATCTATTTACTTTTATGTTGAGTCATCACCCTCTTGTTAAAGAGCACTAGCTGGAGAGCACAGCCGTCATTTGCATTCTTTACTATTAATTTATATTGGGTATGACTATGACTGGATCTCTTTTTACCATGAATTACAATGTCTAGTCAGTCCTTGATCTTTAAAGGTGCTCTGCATTTATGTATTGCGGTCTCAGAAAGGGCTAGCGAGATACCATCTTGTTATATCATATCATGATTGTTTTGAGAAAGTGCTGTCATCCGAGATTTATTATTATTGCTCGCTAGTTGATTATGCCATTGATATGAGTAAACATGAGACCTAAGAGTTATTGCAAATGTGGTTAGTCATAATCTTTGTTGAAAACAAGAGCAAACAGAGTTTGTAAAAGTTTTTCTTTATCACTTCCAGTTTATCAACTGAATTGCTTGAGGACAAGCAAAGGTTTAAGCTTGGGGGAGTTGATACGTCTCCGTCGTATCTACTTTTCCAAACACTTTTGCCCTTGTTTTGGACTCTAACTTGCATGATTTGAATGGAACTAACCCGGACTGACGCTGTTTTCAGCAGACTTTCCATGGTGATATTTATGTGCAGAAACAAAAGTTCTCGGAATGACTTGAAACTCCACGGAACGTCTATTTGGAAATAATAAAAAATCCTTGCAAAAGATGAAGACCAGGGGGCCCACACCCTAGCCATGAGGGTGGGGGTGCCCCCCTAGGGCTCGCCCCCCTACCTCGTGGGCCCCCTGGAGCTCCTCCGACCTCAACTCCAACTCTATATATTTGCTTTCGGGGAGAAAAAAACCAGAGAGAAGGATTCATCGCGTTTTACGATACGGAGCCGCCGCCAAGCCCTAAAACCTCTCGGGAGGGCTGATCTGGAGTCCGTTCGGGCTCCGGAGAGGGGGATTCGTCGCGTCGTCATCATCAACCATTCTCCATCACCAATTTCATGATGCTCACCGCCGTGCGTGAGTAATTCCATCGTAGGCTTGCTGGACGGTGATGGGTTGGATGAGATCCATCATGTAATCGAGTTAGTTTTGTTAGGGTTTGATCCCTAGTATCCACTATGTTCTGAGATTGATGTTGCTATGACTTTGCTATGCTTAATGCTTGTCACTAGGGCCCAAGTGCCATGATTTCAGATCTGAACCTATTATGTTTTCATGAATATATGTGTGTTCTTGATCCTATCTTGCAAGTCTATAGTCACCTACTATGTGTTATGATCCGGCAACCCCGAAGTGACAATAATCGGGACCACTCCCGGTGATGACCATAGTTTGAGGAGTTCATGTATTCACTATGTGTTAATGCTTTGTTCTGGTTCTCTATTAAAAGGAGGCCTTAATATCCCTTAGTTTCCGCTAGGACCCCGCTGCCACGAGAGGGTAGGACAAAAGATGTCATGCAAGTTCTTTTCCATAAGCACGTATGACTATATTCGGAATACATGCCTACATTACATTGATGAATTGGAGCTAGTTCTATGTCACCCTATGTTATGATTGTTACATGATGAACCGCATCCGGCATAATTCTCCATCACCGATCCAATGCCAACGAGCTTTTCACATATTGTTCTTCGCGTTTTTGCTTTTCCGTTGCTACTGTTACAATCACTACAAAACACCAAAAATATTACTTTTGCTACCGTTACTTTTGTTACCGTTACCACTACTATCATATTACTTTGCTACTAAATACTTTGCGACAGATATTAAGTTATCCAGGTGTGGTTGAATTGACAACTCAACTGCTAATACTTGAGAATATTCTTTGGCTCCCCTTGTGTCGAATCAATAAATTTGGGTTGAATACTCTACCCTCAAAAACTGTTGCGATCCCCTATACTTGTGGGTTATCAAGAGGTATCCCTGGGCCCTCTCGGTAATGCACATCACTATAAGCCTTGCAAGCAATGTGACTAATGAGTTAGTTACGGGATGATGCATTACAGAATGAGTAAAGAGACTTGCCGGTAACGAGATTGAACTAGGTATTGAGATACCCACGATCGAATCTCGGTCAAGTAACATACTGATGACAAAGGGAACAACATATGTTGTTATGCGGTTTAACCGATAAAGATCTTCGTAGAATATGTAGGAGCCAATATGAGCATCCAGGTTCCGCTATTGGTTATTGACCAGAGATGTGTCTCGGTCATGTCTACACAGTTCTCGAACCCGTAGGGTCCGCACGCTTAACGTTCGATGAAAATTTGTATTATGAGTTATGTGAGTTGATGTACCGAAGGTTGTTCGGTGTCCCGGATGAGATCACGGACATGACGAGGAGTCTCGAAATAGTTGAGACATAAAGATTGATATATTGGAAGGTTATATTCGGACACCGGAAAGGTTCCGAAGTGTATCGGGTATTTTTCAGAGTACCGGGAGGTTACCCGAACCTCCCGGGGAGTCTATGGGCCATATTGGGCCATAGTGGAGAAAGAGGGCAGCAAGCAAGGTGTGGGGCGCGCCCCCCATAGGCCCAAACGTAATTGCTTTAGGGTTTGGGGGGCAGGCCCCTTCTTTCCTTCTCCCCTCCTCCTCTTTCCTCCTTCTCCTAGTAGGAATAGGAAAAGGGGGGCCAAACCTACTTGGAGTAGGATTGTCCCCCTTGGCGCGCGTCTCCTCCTAGGCCGGCCTCCTCCTCCCTCCCTCCTTTATATACGTGGCGAGGGAGCATCCCAAAGTGAGACCAAGATTTGTCTTAGCCGTGTGCGGTGCCCCCCTCCAAAGTTACACACCTCGATCATATCGTCGTAGTGCTCAAGCGAAGCCTTGCGCCGGTTACTTCATCATCACCGTCACAGTGGCATCCGAGCCAGGTCTATGCGTAGATGTTATATGGACGAGTAGATCACAAAGAGTTGTGGGTGATAAAAGTCATACTTCTTACCAGCATGTCATACTTTGATTCGGCGGTATTGTTGGATGAAGCGGCCCAGACCGACATTATGCGTACGCTTACGTGAGACTGGTTCTACCGACGTGCTTCGCACACAGGTGGCTGGCGGGTGTCAGTTTCTCCAACTTTAGTTGAATCGAGTGTGGCTACGCCCGGTCCTTGTTGAAGGTTAAAACAACACACTTGAAGAAAAATCGTTGTGGCTTTGATGCGTAGGTAAGAACGGTTCTTGCTCAGCCCGTAGCAGCCACGTAAAACTTGCAACAAAAAAGTAGAGGACGTCTAACTTGTTTTTGCAGGGCATGTTGTGATGTGATATATATGGTCAAGACATGATGCTAAATTTTATTGTATGAGATGATCATGTTTTGTAACAGAGTTATCGGCAACTGGCAGGAGCCATATGGTTGTCGCTTTATTGTATGAAATGCAATAGCCATGTAATTGCTTTACTTTATCACTAAGCAGCAGCGATAGTCGTAGAAGCAATAGTTGGCGAGACGACAACGATGCTTCGATGGAGATCAAGGTGTCAAGCCGGTGACGATAGTGATCATGACGGTGCTTTGGAGATTGAAATCAAAGGCACAAGATGATGATGGCCATATCATATCACTTATATTGATTGCATGTGATGTTTATCCTTTATGCATCTTATTTTGCTTAGTTCGGTGGTAGCATTATAAGATGATCTCAAACTAAATTTCAAGGTACAAGTGTTCTTCCTGAGTATGCACCGTTGCGAAAGTTCGTCGTGTCGAGACACCACGTGATGATTGGGTGTGATAAACTCTACGTTCCCATACAACGGGTGCAAGCCAGTTTTGCACACGCAGAATACTCGGGTTAAACTTGACGAGCCTAGCATATGCAGATATGGCCTCGGAACAGTGAGACCGAAAGGTCGAGCGTGAATCATATAGTAGATATGATCAACATAGTGATGTTCACCATTGAAAACTACTCCATCTCACATGATGATCGGACATGGTTTAGTTGATTTGGATCACGTGATCATTTAGATGACTAGAGGGATGTCTATCTAAGTGGGAGTTCTTAAGTAATATGATTAATTGAACTTTAATTTATCATGAACTTAGTCTTGTTAGTATTTGCAAATTATGTTGTAGATCAATAGCTCGCAATGTAGCTCCCCGTTTATTTTGATATGTTCCTAGAGAAAACTAAGTTGAAAGATCATAGTAGCAATGATGCGGACTAGGTTCATGATCTGAGGATTATCCACATTGCTGCACAGTAGTATTATGTCCTTCATGCACCGCTAGGTGACAGAACTATTCTAGGAGCAAATACAGGCGTTATGAACGTTTGACAAGCTCGGTATGATGACTACTTGATAGTTTAGTGCACCATGCTTTACGGCTTAGAACCGAGACTTCAAAAATGTTTTGAACGACATGGAGCATATGAGATGTTCCAAGAGTTGAAATTTGTATTTCAGACTCATGACCACGTTAAGAGGTATGAGACCTCTGACAAGAACTTTGCCTACAAGATGGAGGATAATAGCTCAGCTAGTGAGCATGTGCTCAGAATGTCTGAGTACTACAATCACTTGAATCAAGTGGGTGTTAATCTTCTAGATAAGATAGTGATTGACAGAGTTCTCTAGTCACTATCACCAAGTTACTAGAATTTCGTGATGAACTAAAATATGCAAGGGATAATGGAAACAATTCCCAAGCTTTTCGCGATGCTGAAATTGGCGAAGGTAGAAATCAAGAAAAAGCATCAAGTGTTGATGGTTGACAAGACCACTAGTTTCAAATAAAAGGGCAAGGGAAATAAAGGGAACTTCAAGAAGAATGGCAATCAAGTTGCCACTCCCATGAAGAAGCCCAAAGCTAGACCCAAGCCTGAAACTGAGTGCTTCTACTGCAAAGGAAATGGACACTAGAAGTGGAATTGCCCTAGATACTTGGCAGATAAGAAGGATGGCAAAGTGAACAAAGGTATATTTGATATACATGTTATTGATGTGTACTTTACTAGTGTTTATAGCAACCCTTCGGTATTTGATACTAGTTCAGTTGCTAAGAGTAGTAACTCGAAACGGGAGTTGCAAAATAAACAAAGACTAGTTAAGGGCGAGGTGATGATGTGTGTTGGAAGTGATTCCAAGGTTGATAAGATCACCATCGCACACTCCCTTTACCTTCGGGATTAGTGTTGAACCTAAAATAAATGTTATTTGGTGTTTGCGTTGAGCATAATACGATTGGATCATGTTTATTTCAATACGGTTATTCATTTAAGTCAAAGAATAATTGTTATTCCGTTTACATGAATAAAACCTTCTGTGGTCGTACACCCAAGGTGAATGGTTTATTGAATCTCGATCGTAGTGATACACATATTCATAATATTGATGCCAAAAGATGCAAAGTTGATAATGATAGTGCAACATATTTGTGGCACTGCTGTTTAGGTCATATTGGTGTAAAGCGCATGAAGAAACTCCATGCTGATGGGCTTTTGGAATCACTTGATTATGAATCACTTGATTCTTGCAAACCATGCCTCATGGGCAAGATGTCCAAGACTCTGTTCTCCGGAACAATGGAGCGAGCAACTGACTTATTGGAAATAATACATACTGATGTATGCGATCCGATGAGTGTTAAGGCTTGCAGCGAGTATCGTTATTTTCTGACCTTCACAGATGATTTGAAGAGATATGGGTATATCTACTTGATGAAATATAAGTCTGACACATTTGAAAAGTTCAAAGAATTTCATAGTGAAGTGGAGAATCATCGTAACAAGAAAATAAAGTTTCTACGATTCGATCGCAGAGGCGAATATTTGAGTTACGAGTTTGGCCTTCAATTAAAACAATGTGGAATAGTTTCACAAACTCAAGCCACCTGGAACACCACAGCATAATGGTGTGTCCGAACGTCGTAGCCGTACTTTATTAGATATGGTGCGATCTATGATGTCTCTTACCGATTTACCACTATCGTTTTGGGGTTATGCATTAGAGTGTAGTGACCCGAACCTGATAAGATTCGATGTCTCTGTGCTCACAGTGCTAGTCCCTGGATCAACTCGCTAGCACACACAGTACATATGAATATCAAATAACAAGTGCATCATTTAACATAACGTATGATCCAGAAGTTATAAAGTATTACAAACTGAATAGCACATGGCTAACTTATTCAATAATAACAGCGGAAAGGTAGCATAATCAACGATGAGTCCATCAATGCCACCTGGAGAACATGTTGAGTGAAGACTCGCGACCCTACTGTATCTCACTGATCATCTGAAAATCCTGCAACATGATAAGTTGCAGCCACAAAGGGCCAATACATTGAATGTATTGGCAAATCACACAATATGATATAGCAAACCTACATCCACAAAGCAATGTATGACAAATAAAACACACAAGTTAGTTTGGAGAAGAATGTCTTCACCTACCTCCACTACCTGAACTCACAACCGTCTCTAATTTACTCGCCCAAGGTAACCCAAAGATTCCAAGTAAACATGACAAGAACTTCAGAAGTATGTCTCAAGTGCGCTCTGTCAGTGGCGCATTCTCTAGGAACAATAGAGCGCTCTGCCAAGGACACATTCACCTGATTTAAGTTCCGAAAACTATACCCCGCCTCAAGTGCGCTCTGTCGATGGCGCATTCTCTAGGGACAATAGAGCGCTCTGCTAGTGACGCATTCACCTGGTTAATAATCCCGAGCCTACGGCTATAAACACTCACCACTTTCATGGATCACTCGACACATGCCCGCGTCTACCATATCAAGTTGATCACACCATCACATAACACAATCGATAACAAAACATGGCAACGCGAGATACACATATCAAGCCAAACATTTATCATAGTAAACCACACATGCATAGCAGAATATAGGATGAGCAAAATCAAAAGTGCAAACTTGCCTTCAACGGTGCTGAAGTACTCTAACGATTAATTTCGATCCGCTTCACACTCCGGACAATCTATACGATTAACGGAGGCACCGATAAATAAACCGTACTCACATAACACCACAATAAAGTAAACAACAATGAATTCAAATAAAAACTTAAATAACAGAAAATATCAGTAGGTATATATTATCTACATGCTAGTAGGATCACAATGCAAAAAGAATCAACTAATTTGGATCAACGATTTAAAAGATAGGGCGTCCGAAAGTTTGAATTCAAATTTAAACAAATTCAATTTTGAACAGTTCAAAAATGTGAAATTTTGGTTCTAGAATATTCTCCTGGTCTCTACGAGTACACAGGAAAAAGAGTCGATGAATTTGGAGTTCCGGATGTTAAGATAAACCTAAATGAAAATTTGATATGGAATCTGCAAAGAAAAATTATGCCATAAAAGCGTTCTGGAAAGAACTGCCGTGGCACTGTGGATGTGCCACGTGGCGGATGCTGATTGGCTGGAGGTTGTTTACTGTAGTGGCTAAAGAGCGGACGGCCGCAACTTAACAGATAACGGTTCGGCTAAAATAAAAATAAACACAGATCTAATCTTGGCCGTTTACAGAAGATCGAGCGGCTGTCGTTTGCTCACCGGAGAAGGAGGGCTCGGTGGCCGCCAGAGTTGACGAAGACGGCGCGGCGCGGCTCGGACTTGGAGCGTATGCTCGCTGGAGAGGCCTCCCGAGCTCGGGGACGAAGGGACGAAGAGCGTAGAGAGGCGGCGAACTCGAAACCGTCCTCGGAAACGGCCGGGGCTTCTGCTAACGTCGGTGAGGTCCGGCTGGAGTGGCGACGGCTTCTGCTTCAGGCGGAGGTCCTAGCGCTCATTCTAGTGCTCCCCTGCAAGAACTAGTAGGTGAGGGAGGGAGAGGAGGTCAAGGCGAAGACAACCGAGGGTAAGGGGCGCTGGGAACCTTCTGCGTCGACGGAAACGACCGGCGAAGGAGCTTCTGCGGCGGAACTCTGGCGAGATCTGATCGGGAGTTCCAGGGCATGGGAGCGTCAGATTTTGCCAAAAAAACCGGACAAGCCGGACGTGGGGAGTATATATATGGAGGTGGGAGTGCAAAGGAGCAATCGAATCGATCGATTCGATCTCGGTTTGGTTCGGTAGCTACAGAGACCAGGAAGAACACGAACGGAGATGGGAGATGACAAGCGGGCCAGGTCAGTTAGCGGCAGAGAGGTGAAGGAGAGAAAAAAACAAATAGGAAAGGCTGCGGAGTGGGCTGCAGCTGTGCGGGGAAATGGGCCGGCCTGCTGACGCTGTGCTGCTCCCTTGCGTGCACGGCGAGGGAATCGAATTGGCCTGCGGTTGTCCAAGCCCATGCGAACAGTAATATCTGGCTAAAAACTTTACTGCACAGCATAACTATTGGCTAAAACTAAAATAGAACAGTACTTCCTAAAAATACCAGAACACACAGTAAAATACTACTACTAAAATAAATTACAGGAACACTAGTTCCACCTATAATGCAATTTTGGAAATTCATTTGTATGCAATAGGCCACACAAACAACAATAGAACAATCAAATAACATATTTTGGAGATTATGAAAAATACCAGAACATATTAAATGAACAGGAAATAATATTCTGGACACTATGAACATTTTTTAAATAGGGGAGAAGTCATGTTATCTCCACTCCAATAAATTGCCTTTAGTTGCATAATGATTTGAATACTCAGAAAATTTCAAATATGCATAGAAATCATGATGACAAAGAATGATCCTATTAACATTCCAAATCTGAAAATTTGGAATGTTACAAATCTACCCCCTTAGAATGAATCTCGTCCTCGAGATTCGAGTTGGCTAGCAAGGTTAAAGATGGGAACTTGACATAATCCATATTCCAAAATATCGAGGCTTACTCATTGCATATTTCCTTGACATGAATAGATATGATGCATAAATACTGAAAGAACGGTCACAATACTTTGATCTTAATTAAGAATCTTACCAAAGACTGATGCATTATCTGGTCTTCCTACCCTTGTGTGATTCACATGTCCACTTTTGAAGTGATCAATCTCCTTCTCTCCAGAATTCCCATTGTCATAATTCATTTTCTTCTCAGGACAGTTTGTTGAATAGTGTCCTGGGTTCCTGCATCTGTAGCAAAGTAATTGGCTTAGATCCTTCTTTGTGGGCGTCGAAAGGTCGTGGTCGTTGTTGCCATTCCTCTGAGCATTGTGGTTGTGTCCATTGTTGTTGTGATGATTATGCCCATCATGGTTATGACCATTATAAATGTCCACTTCAGAATCATAGTACTCAGAAGATGTTGATGAATTACGATGCTTCTGTTGTCCTCCAGAATTGAACTCTGTGTCACTCGCCTTCCTCTTGCGGTTCTCCACCTCTAGAAACTTGCCTTCAAGTACAATAGCCTTATCAATAAGCTCCTGCCAGTTGTTGAATGTCGCCACTGTCAACTGAATACTCAACTCATCATCCAGTCCTTCAAGAAACTTCTCCTGTCTAGCAGCATCAGTGTTAACATCATTAGGTGCATACCGTGCAAGATTATTGAATTCCTCCACATATGCATTCACAGTGCGACCTGCCTGACGCAAGCTGCGGAACTCCTTCTTCTTCAGACTCATGGCACCAACAGACACATGTGCGGCATGAAAACCTGCCTGAAACTGCGCCCAAGTGATAGTAGCAATAGGATAAGTGACCAAGTAGTTGTCCCACCAAGCTGCAGCAGGACCCTCCAACAAATGTGAGGCAAACCTCACCCTCTCTGCATCTGTGCATCCAACCATCTCCATGTTCCTATTGACTGCACGGAGCCAGTCAACAGCCACAATAGATTCAGGGGAACTGGAGAACCTCTGAGGATTCAACCTCAATAACCTGGTAAGCATATCCACTGGTGGAGGTGGCGGTGGATTGTTGTTGTTATTGTTGTTGTTCTGGTTCTGGACAAGCAACTGGATCAACTGAGCTTGTCCCTAAAGCAACTGCTGGATGTATGGCGGTACATCATTGCCATTGTTGTCCTGCAGCATTACGCCTATTATCACGCCTCGCCGGCATCTGGTGGGCAAGCATAGAAGAGTTATAGATATAATAGGGCCAAACGCTATGTATATATAAATATATTCTACCCATATGGATAATATGATCAAGCCAACAAAACACAACAACGAATAACACCAACAAACAAACAAACAACAAACAACAAACAATATGATAATAGTATATATATATATATAGTCGAATAATTTCGACACTAAGCAATTTAACAAACAACTACCAATCAAGCAAACAATCTAGTATCTTCATACCACAAAAGTGGACATAATCAAATACACTAACACGATAATGTGGCAATATAAAACAAACATGAATGGTGGTCTCAGCACTAGTTCCTACTTAACTGGTCAACATACTTGAGGGGGTTAACTAATAAACAGTAAGAAGTATAGCTAGTTCTATAAAATAATTTTCACTCCTATGGCTTTTCTAATCCATTTTCTAGGGTCACGTCCTACAGTCAATACACTGCTCTGATACCATCTGTAACGACCCGAACCTAATAAGATTCGATGTCTCTGTGCTCACAGTGCTAGTCCCTGGATCAACTCTCTAGCACACACAGTACATATGAATATCAAATAACAAGTGCATCATTTAACATAACGTATGATCCAGAAGTTATAAAGTATTACAAACTGAATAGCACATGGCTAACTTATTCAATAATAACAGCGGAAAGGTAGCATAATCAATGATGAGTCCATCAGTGCCCACTAGAGAACATGTTGAGTGAAGACTCGCGACCCTACTGTGTCTCACTGATCATCTGAAAATCCTGCAACATGATAAGTTGCAGCCACAAAGGGTCAATACATTGAATGTATTGGCAAATCACACAATATGATATAGCAAACCTACATCCACAAAGCAATGTATGACAAATAAAACACACAAGTTAGTCTGGAGAAGAATGTCTTCACCTACCTCCACTACCTAAACTCACAACCGTCTCTAATTTACTCACCCAAGGTAACCCAAAGATTCTAAGAAAACATGAAAAGAACTTCAGAAGTATGTCTCAAGTGCGCTCTGTCAGTGGCGCATTCTCTAGGAACAATAGAGCGCTCTGCCAAGGACGCATTCACCTGATTTAAGTTCCGAAAACTATACCTCGCCTTAAGTGCGCTCTGTCAATGGCGCATTCTCTAGGGACAATAGAGCGCTCTGCTAGTGACGCATTCACCTGGTTAATAATCCCGAGCCTACGGCTATAAACACTCACCATTTGCATGGATCACTCGACACATGCCCGCGTCTACCATATCAAGTTGATCACACCATCACATAACACAATCGATAACAAAACATGGCAACATGAGATACACATATCAAGCCAAACATTTATCATAGCAATGAAACCACACATGCATAGCAGAATATAGGATGAGCAAAATCAAAAGTGCAAACTAGCCTTGAACGGTGCTGAAGTACTCTAACGATTAATTCCGATCCGCTTCACACTCCGGACAATCTATACGATTAACGGAGGCACCGATAAATAAACCGTACTCACATAACATCACAATAAAGTAAACAATGATGAATTCAAATAAAAACTTAAATAACAGAAAATATCAGTAGGTGTATATTATCTACATGCTAGTAGGATCACAATGCAAAAAGAATCAACTAATTTGGATCAACGATTTAAAAGATAGGGCCTCCAAAAGTTTGAATTCAAATTTAAACAAATTCAATTTTGAACAGTTCAAAAATGTGAAATTTTGATCCTAGAATATTCTCCTGGTCTCTACGAGTACACAGGAAAAAGAATCGATGAATTTGGAGTTCCGGATGTCAAGATAAACCTAAATGAAAATTGATATGGAATCTGCAAAGAAAAATTATGCCATAAAAGCGTTCTGGAAAGAACTGCCGCGGCACTGTGGATGTGCCACGTGGCGGATGCTGATTGGCTGGAGGTTGTTTGCTGTAGTGGCTAAAGAGCGGACGGCCGCAACTTAACAGATAACGGTTCGGCTAAAATAAAAATAAACATAGATCTAATCTTGGCCGTTTACAAAAGATCGGGCGGCTGTCGTTTGCTCACCGGAGAAGGAGGGCTCGGTGGCCGCCGGAGTTGAGGAAGACAGCATGGCGCGGCTCGGACTTGGAGCGTACGCTCGCTGGAGAGGCCTCCCGAGCTCGGGGACGAAGGGACGAAGAGCGTAGAGAGGCGGCAAACTCGAAACCGTCCTCGGAAACGGCCGGGTCTTCTGCTAACGTCGGTGAGGTCCGGCTGGAGCGGCGACGGCTTCTGCTTCGGGCGGAGGTCCTAGCGCTCGTTCTAGTGCTCCCCTGCGAGAACTAGTAGGTGAGGGAGGGAGAGGAGGTCAAGGCGAGGACAACCGAGGGTAAGGGGCACTTGGAACCTTCTGCTTCGACGGAAATGACCGGCGAAGGAGCTTCTGCGGCGGAACTCCGGCGAGATCCGATCGGGAGTTCCAGGGCACGGGAGCATGAGATTTTGCCAAAAAATCGGACAAGCCGGATATGGGGAGTATATATATGGAGGTGGGAGTGCAAAGGAGCGATCGAATCGATCGATTCGATCTCGGTTTGGTTCGGTAGCTACAGAGACCAGGAAGAACACGAACGGAGATGGGAGATGACAAGCGGGCCAGGTCAGTTAGCGGCAGAGAGGTGAAGGAGAGAAAAAATCAAATAGGAAAGGCTGCGGAGTGGGCTGCAGCTGTGCGGGGAAATGGGCCGGCCTGCTGACGCTGTGCTGCTCCCTTGCGCGCACGGCGAGGGAATCGAGTTGGCATGCGGTTGTCCAAGCCCATGCGAACAGTAATATCTGGCTAAAAACTTTACTGCCCAGCATAACTATTGGCTATAACTAAAATAGAACATTATTTCCTAAAATACCAGAACACACAGTAAAATACTACTACTAAAATAAATTACAGGAACACTAGTTCCACCTATAATGCAATTTTGGAAATTCATTTGTATGCAATAGGCCACACAAACAGCAATAAAACAATCAAATAACATATTTTGGAGATTATGAAAAATACCAGAACATATTAAATGAACAGGAAATAATATTCTGGACACTATGAACATTTTTTAAATAGGGGAGAAGTCATGTTATCTCCACTCCAATAAATTGCCTTTAGTTGCATAATGATTTGAATACTCAGAAAATTTCAAATATGCATAGAAATCATGATGACAAAGAATGATCCTATTAACATTCCAAATCTGAAAATTTGGGATGTTACATAGAGACAACTGCATTCACGTTAAATAGGGCACCGTCTAAAAATCCGTTGAGACGACAGCGAATGAACTTTGGTTTAGCAAGCAACCTAAGCTGTCGTTTCTTAAAGTTTGGGGTTGCAATGCTTATGTGAAAAAGTTTCATCCTAATAAGCTCAAACCCAAATCGGAGAAGTGCGTCTTCATAGGATACCCAAAAGAAACTGTTGGGTACACCTTCTATCACAGATCCGAAGGCAAGATCTTTGTTGCTAAGAGTGGATCCTTTCTAGAGAAGGAGTTTCTCTCGAAAGAAGTGAGTGGGAGGAAAGTAGAACTTGATGAGGTAACTGTACCTACTCCCTTATTGGAAAGTAGTTCATCAAAGAAATCAGTTCATGTGACTCCTACATCAATTAGTGAGGAAGCAAATGATGATGATCATATAACTTCAGATCAAGTTACTACTGAACCTCGTAGGTCAACCAAAGTGAGATCCGCACCAGAGTGGTACGGTAATCCAGTTCTGGAGGTCATGTTACTTGACCATGACAAACCTACAAACTATGAGAAAGCGATGATGAGCCCAGATTCCGCAAAATGGCTTGAGGCCATGAAATCTGAGATGGGATCCATGTATGAGAACAAAGTGTGGACTTTTGTTGACTTGCCCGATGATCGGCAAGCCATCGAGAATAAATGGATCTTCAAGAGGAAGACGAACGTTGATAGTAGTGTTACTATCTACAAAGCTCGAATTGTCGAAAAGGGTTTTCGACAAGTTCAAGGTGTTGACTACGATGAGATTTTCTCAATCGTAGTGATGCTTAAGTCTGTCCGAATCATGTTACCAATTGCCACATTTTATGAAATCTGGCAAATGGATGTCAAAACTGCATTCCTTAATGGATTTCTTAAAGAAGAGTTGTACATGATGCAACAAGAAGGTTTTGTCAATCCTAAAGGTGCTAACAAAGTGTGCAAACTCCAGCGATCCATCTATGGACTGGTGCAAGCATCTCGGAGTTGGAATATACACTTTGATGAGTTGATCAAAGCATATAGTTTTATACAAACTTGCGGTGAAGCCTGTATTTACAAGAAAGTGAGTGGGAGCACTACAGCCTTTCTGATAAGTATATGTGAATGACATATTGTTGATCAGAAATGATGTAGAATTTTCCTGAAAGCATAAAGGAGTGTTTGAAAGGAGATTTTCAAAGAAAGACCGCGGTGAAGCTGCTTACATATTGAGCATCAAGATCTATAGAGATAGATCAAGACGCTTGATAAGTTTTTTTTTCAATAAGTACATACCTTGACAAGATTTTGAAGTAGTTCAAAATGGAACAGTCAAAGAAGGAGTTCTTGCCTGTGTTGCAAGGTGTGAAGTTGAGTAAAGACTCAAAAACCCGACCACGGCAGAAAATAGAAAGAGAATAAACAGTCACTCCCCATGCTTCAGTCATAGGTTCTATAAAGTATGTCATGCTGTGTACCAGACTTATTGTATATCCAGCCCCGAGTATGGCAAGGGAGTACAATAGTGATCTAGGAGTAGATCACTGGACAGCGGTCAAAATTATCCTTTGAAAACTAAGGAGATATTTCTCGGTTATGGAGGTGATAAAGAATTCATCGTAAAGAGTTGCGTCGATGCAAGCTTTGACACTGATCTGGATGAATCTGAGTCTCAATTTGGATACATATTAATAGTGGGAGCATTTAGCTAGAGTAGCTCCGTGCAGAGCATTGTAGACATAGAAATTTGCAAAATACATGCAGATCTAAATGTGGCAGACCCATTGACTAAACCTCTCTCACAAGCAAAAACTGATCACACCTTAGTACTCTTTGGGTGTTAATCACATGGCGATGTGAACTAGATTATTGACTCTAGTAAACCCTTTGGGCATTGGTCACATGGCGATGTGAACTATAGAGTGTTAAATCACATGACGATGTGAACTATTGGTGTTAAATCACATGGCGATGTGAACTAGATTATTGACTCTAGTGCAAGTGGGAGACTGAAGGAAATATGCCCTAGAGGCAATAAGAAAGTTATTATTTATTTCCTTATTTCATGATAAATGTTTATTATTCATGCTAGAATTGTATTAACCTGAAACTTAGTACATGTGTGAATACATAGACAAACAGAGTGTCACTAGTATGCCTCTACTTGACTAGCTCGTTAATCAAAGATGGTTAAGTTTCCTAACCATAGACATGATCTGTCATCTAATGAACGGGATCACATCATTAGAGAATGATGTGATTGACAAGACCCATCCGTGAGGTTAGCATTATGATCGTTGAGTTTTATTGCTATTGATTATTTCATGACTTATACATGTTCCTCTGACTATGAGATTATGCAACTCCCGAATACCGGAGGAACACTTAGTGTGCTATCCAACGTCTCAACATAACTGGGTGATTATAAAGATGCTCCATAGGTGTCTCCGATGGTGTTTGTTGAGTTGGCATAAATCAAGATTAGGATTTGTCACTCCGATTGTCGGAGAGGTATCTCTGGGCCCTCTCGGTAATGCACATCACTATAAGCCTTGCAAGCAATGTGACTAATGAGTTAGTTACGGGATGATGCATTACGGAATGAGTAAAGATACTTGCCGGTAACGAGATTGAACTAGGTATTGAGATACCGACGATCGAATCTCGGTCAAGTAACATACCGATGACAAAGGGAACAACATATGTTGTTATGCGGTTTGACCGATAAAGATCTTCGTAGAATATGTAGGAGCCAATATGAGCATCCAGGTTCCGCTATTGGTTATTGATCGGAGATGTGTCTTGGTCATGTCTACATAGTTCTCGAACCCGTAGGGTCCGCACGCTTAACGTTCGATGACGATTTGTATTATGAGTTATGTGATTTGATGTACCGAAGGTTGTTCGGAGTGCCGGATGAGATCACGGACATAACGAGGAGTCTCGAAATAGTCGAGACATAAAGATTGGTATATTGGAAGGTTATATTCGGACACCGGAAAGGTTCCGAAGTGTATCGGGTATTTTTCGGAGTACCCGGAGGTTACCGGAACCCCCCGAGGAGTCTATGGGCCTTATTGGGCCATAGTGGAGAAAGAGGGCAGCAAGCAAGGTGTGGGGTGTACCCCCCATCGGCCCAAACCGAATTGGTTTAGGGTTTGGGGGGCGGGCCCCTCTTTCCTTCTCCCCTCCTCCTCTTTCCTCCTTCTCCTAGTAGGAATAGGAAAAGGGGGGCCAAACCTACTTGGAGTAGGATTGCCCCCCTTGGCGCGCGCCTCCTCCTAGGCCGGCCTCCTCCTCCCTCCCTCCTTTATATACGTGGGGAGGGGGCACCCCAAAGTGAGACCAAGATTTGTCTTAGCCGTGTGCGGTGCCCCCCTCCAAAGTTACACACCTCGGTCATATCGTCGTAGTGCTCAGGCGAAGCCCTGCGCCGGTAACTTCATCATCACCGTCAACACACCGTCGTGCTGACGGAACTCTCCCTCGGCCTCAACTGGATCAAGAGCTCGAGGGACGTCATCGAGCTGAACGTGTGTTGAACGCGGAGGTGCCGTACGTTCGGTACTTGGATCGGTTGGATCGCGAAGACGTTCGAGTACATCATCCGCGTTACTAAACGCTTCCGCTTTTGGTCTACGAGGGTACGTAGACAACACTCTCCCCTCTCGTTTCTATGCATCACCTAGATGGATCTTGCGTGTGCGTAGGATTTTTTTTGAAATTAATGCGTTCCCCAACAGTGGCATCCGAGCCAGGTCTATGCTTAGATGTTATATGCACGAGTAGAACACAAAGAGTTGTGGGCGATAATAGTCATACTTCTTACCAGCATGTCATACTTTGATTCGGCGGTATTGTTGGATGAAGCGGCCCAGACCAACATTACGCGTACGCTTACGTGAGACTGGTTCAAACGACGTGCTTCGCACACAGGTGGCTGGCGGGTGTCAGTTTCTCCAACTTTAGTTGAATCGAGTGTGGCTACGCCCGGTCCTTGTTGAAGGTTAAAACAACACACTTGACGAAAATCGTTGTGGTTTTGATGCGTAGGTAAGAACGGTTATAGCTCAGCCCATAGCAGCCACGTAAAACTTGCAACAACAAAGTAGAGGACGTCTAACTTGTTTTTGCAGGGCATGTTGTGATGTGATATATATGGTCAAGACATGATGCTAAATTTTATTGTATGAGATGATCATGTTTTGTAACAGAGTTATCGGCAACTGGCAGGAGCCATATGGTTGTCGCTTTATTGTATGAAATGCAATCGCCATGTAATTACTTTACTTTATCACTAAGCGGTAGCGATAGTCGTAGAAGCAATAGTTGGCGAGATGACAACGATGCTTCGATGGAGATCAAGGTGTCAAGCCGGTGACGATGGTGATCATGACGGTGCTTTGGAGATTGAGATCAAAGGCACAAGATGATGATGGCCATATCATATCAATTATATTGATTGCATGTGATGTTTATCCTTTATGCATCTTATTTTGCTTAGTTCGGTGGTAGCATTATAAGATGATCTCTCACTAAATTTCAAGGTACAAGTGTTCTCCCTAAGTATGCACCGTTGCGAAAGTTCGTCGTGCCGAGACACCATGTGATGATCGGGTGTGATAAACTCTACGTTCACATACAATTGGTGCAAGCCAGTTTTGCACACGCAGAATACTCGGGTTAAACTTGACGAGCCTAGCATATGCAGATATGGCCTCGGAACACTGAGACCGAAAGGTCGAGCGTGAATCATATAGTAGATATGATCAACATAGTGATGTTCACCATTGAAAACTACTCCATCTCACGTGATGATCGGACATGGTTTAGTTGATTTGGATCATGTGATCATTTAGATGACTAGAGGGATGTCTATCTAAGTGGGAGTTCTTAAGTAATATGATTAATTGAACTTTATTTTATCATGAACTTAGTCTTGTTAGTATTTGCAAATTATGGTGTAGATCAATAGCTTGCGATGTAGCTCCCCGTTTATTTTGATATATTCCTAGAGAAAACTAAGTTGAAAGATCATATAGCAATGATGCGGACTAGGTCCGTGATCTGAGGATTATCCTCATTGCTGCACAGTAGTATTATGTCCTTCATGCACCGCTAGGTGACAGAACTATTGCAGGAGCAAATACAGACGGTATGAACGTTTGACAAGCTCGGTATGATGACTACTTGATAGTTTAGTGCACCATGCTTTACGGCTTAGAACCGAGACTTCAAAAATGTTTTGAACGACATGGAGCATATGAGATGTTCCAAGATTTGAAATTTGTATTTCAGACTCATGCCCATGTTAAGAGGTATGAGACCTCTGACAAGAACTTTGCCTACAAGATGGAGGTGAATAGCTCAGCTAGTGAGCATGTGCTCAGAATGTCTGAGTACTACAATCACTTGAATCAAGTGGGAGTTAATCTTCCAGATAAGATAGTGATTGACAGAGTTCTCTAGTCACTATCACCGAGTTACTAGATCTTCGTGATGAACTAAAATATGCAAGGGATAACGGAAACGATTCCCAAGCTCTTCGCGAAGCTGAAATCGGCGAAGGTAGAAATTAAGAAAAAGCATCAAGTGTTGATGGTTGACAAGACCACTAGTTTCAAATAAAAGGGCAAAGGAAAGAATGGGAACTTCAAGAAAAATGGCAAGCAAGTTGCCACTCCCATGAAGAAGACCAAAGCTAGACCCAAGCCTGAAACTGAGTGCTTCTACTGCAAAGGAAATGGACACTAGAAGTGGAACTGCCCTAGATACTTGGCGGATAAGGATGGCAAAGTGAACAAAGGTATATTTGATATACATGTTATTGATGTGTACTTTACTAGTGTTTATAGCAACCCTTCGGTATTTGATACTAGTTCAGTTGCTAAGAGTAGTAACTCGAAACGGGAGTTGCAAAATAAACAAAGACTAGTTAAGGGCGAGGTGATGGTGTGTGTTGGAAGTGATTCCAAGGTTGATAAGATCACCATCGCACACCCCCTTTACCTTCGGGATTAGTGTTGAACCTAAAATAAATGTTATTTGGTGTTTGCGTTGAGCATAATGTGATTGGATCATGTTTATTTCAATACGGTTATTCATTTAAGTCAAAGAATAATTGTTATTCTGTTTACATGAATAAAACCTTCTATGGTCGTACACCCAAGGTGAATGGTTTATTGAATCTCGATCGTAGCGATACACATATTCATAATATTGATGCCAAAAGATGCAAAGTTGATAATGATAGTGCAACATATTTGTGGCACTGCCGTTTAGGTCATATTGGTGTAAAGCGCTTTAAGAAACTCCATGCTGATGGGATTTTGGAATCACTTGATTATGAATCACTTGATGCTTGCGAACCATGCCTCATGGGCAAGATGACTAAGACTCCGTTCTCCGGAACAATGGAGCGAGCAACTGACTTATTGGAAATAATACATACTGATGTATGCGATCCGATGAGTGTTAAGGCTCGCGGCGAGTATCGTTATTTTCTGACCTTCACAGATGATTTGAAGAGATATGGGTATATCTACTTGATGAAACACAAGTCTGGAACATTTGAAAAGTTCAAAGAATTTCAGAGTGAAGTGGAGAATCATCGTAACAAGAAAATAAAGTTTCTACGATTCGATCGCGGAGGCGAATATTTGAGTTACGAGTTTGGCCTTCAATTAAAACAATGTGGAATAGTTTCACAAACTCATGCCACCTGGAACACCCACAACATACTAGTGTGTCCGAACGTCGTAGCCGTACTTTATTAGATATGGTGCGATCTATGATGTCTCTTACCGATTTACCACTATCGTTTTGGGGTTATGCATTAGAGACAACTGTATTCACGTTAAATAGAGCACCGTCTAAAAATTCGTTGAGACAACACTGAATGAACTGTGCTTTAGCAAGAAACCTAAGTTGTCGTTTCTTAAAGTTTGGGGTTGCGATGCTTATGTGAAAAAAGTTTCTGCCTGATAAGCTCAAACCCAAATCGGAGAAGTGCGTCTTCATAGGATACCCAAAAGGAACTGTTGGGTACACCTTCTATCACAGATCTGAAGGCAAGATCTTTGTTGCTAAGAGTGGATCCTTTCTAGAGAAGGAGTTTCTCTCGAAAGAAGTGAGTAGGACGAAAGTAGAACTTGATGAGGTAATTGTACCTACTCCCTTATTGGAAAGTAGTTCATCACAGAAATCAGTTCCTGTGACTCCTACACCAATTAGTGAGGAAGCAAATGATGATGATCATATAACTTCAGATCAAGTTACTACTGAACCTTGTAGGTCAACCAAAGTAAGATCCGCACCAGAGTGGTACGGTAATCCAGTTCTGGGGGTCATGTTACTTGACCATGACGAACCTACGAACTACGAGGAAGCGATGATGAGCCCAGATTCCACGAAATGGCTTGAGGCCATGAAATCTGAGATGTGATCCATGTATGAGAACAAAGTGTGGACTTTGGTTGACTTGCCCGATGATCGGCAAGCCATCAGGAATAAATGGATCTTCAAGAGGAAGACGGACGTTGATAGTAGTGTTACTACCTACAAACCTCGAATTGTCGAAAAATGTTTTCGACAAGTTCAAGGTGTTGACTACGATGATATTTTCTCAATCGTAGCGATGCTTATGTTTGTCAGAATCATGTTAGCAATTGCCACATTTTATGAAATCTGGCAAATGGATGTCAAAACTGCATTCTTTAATGGATTTCTTAAAGAAGAGTTGTACATGATGCAACAAGAAGGTTTTGTCAATCCTAAAGGTGCTAACAAAGTGTGCAAACTCCAGTGATCCATCTATGGACTGGTGCAAGCATCTCGGAGTTGGAATATACACTTTGATGAGTTGATCAAAGCATATAGTTTTATACAAACTTGCGGTGAAGCCTGTATTTACAAGAAAGTGAGTGGGAGCACTACGGCCTTTCTGATGAGTATATGTGAATGACATATTGTTGATCGGAAATGATGTATAATTTTCTGGAAAGCATAAAGGAGTGTTTGAAAGGAGATTTTCAAAGAAAGACCTCGGTGAAGCTGCTTACATATTAAGCATCAAGATCTATAGAGATAGATCAAGACGCTTGACAAGTTTTTTTTCAATAAGTACATACCTTGACAAGATTTTGAAGTAGTTCAAAATGGAACAGTCAAAGAAGGAGTTCTTGCCTGTGTTGCAAGGTGTGAAGTTGAGTAAAGACTCAAAATCCCGACCACGGCAGAAAATAGAAAGAGAATAAAAAGTCATTCCCTATGCCTCAGTCATAGGTTCTATAAAGTATGTCATGCTGTGTACCAGACTTATTGTATACCCAGCCCTGAGTTTGGCAAGGGAGTACAATAGTGATCTAGGAGTAGATCACTGGACAACGGTCAAAATTATCCTTAGAAGACTAAGGAGATATTTCTCGGTTATGGAGGTGATAAAGAATTCGTCGTAAAGAGTTGCGTCGATGCAAGCTTTGACACACCAATCTGGATGAATCTGAGTCTCAATCTGGATACATATTAAAAGTGGGAGCATTTAGCTAGAGTAGTTCCGTGCAGAGCATTGTAGACATAGAAATTTGCAAAATACATACGGATCTAAATGTGGCAGACCACGCCGTCGTGCTGACGGAACTCTCCCTCGACCCTCTACTGGATCAAGGGTTCGAGGGACGTCATCGAGCTGAACTTGTGCTGAACACGGAGGTGTCGTACATTCGGTACTAAGATCGGTTGGATCGTGAAGACATTCGTCTACATCAACCGCGTTAAACTAACGCTTGCGCTTTCGGTCTACTAGGGTACGTGGACACACTCTCCCCCTCTCGTTGCTATGCATCTCCTAGATAGATCTTGCGTGATCGTAGGAAATTTTTGAAATTGCATGCTACATTCCCCAACAGCCACCACCTCGGAAGCCGTGGTTACGCGGGGAAGAGGTCCATATGGGCCAAGGAGGACGCGGAACACGAAAGTCTGGGCATCCCAGACCCCTTGGCGGAGTTCACCGTCCTGCAGGAGCGTGATGTCCTCAGGGCCTGGTACCGTTGGGACCCAGTGAAGAAGGTTTTCGAGACGAACGCGTTCCCGACGGAGTTCATGAGACTGCTGGTAATTTTAGCTTCTGAGCAATTCGACTCCATGTTTAGTCATATTTGTAAACGATCCTTGTTCCTATTGCAGAGAGAGCAGCACAGGATTGCGGCCGAAAGCGACTCGCCGTCTGAGGTGTTGGCGAGGCCCAAGTGGGACACCCCATTCAACCGGGCCTTGAACATATTTAAAGGACTCCCGATGGACATTCGGTCGTCATATGGACGCGTGCACGGCGTCGGAGACGGCACCACGTGGAAGAAGTACTACCGTGAGACCACGGAGGAGAGAAAGGAAAGATGGAGGTTAAATGAAGAAAACATCGACAAGAAGGTTGAGATTGCGGTTGAGAAAGAAATCAGTTGAGACAGTCACAGCAGCGGTAGCTGCCGCAAAACAGGAGATTGCAGCTTCGTATGGTGTCTTGGTTCCGGCTATCGTCAGTTGGAGCAGGCAAAATCCAAATAAAGAGGCAGCGGACTTTCCCCTTTCCAACTTCTTCGGGAGCAGCTCGACTAGCATTGCACCAGCACCTGCTCTTGCACCGCCTCCCGCACCAGCTCCTGCACCGGCTCCAGCACCAGCTCCTGCACTAGCTCCCGCACCTGCTCATAGCAGCTCGTCCTCCGTCTCGGACTTGCTCGGTGATGCTTCATCTTTAGCTGAGCTCGATGCCCTCATGGTACCTGTCCCACCGACCCTCTTCAATAAATGTATAATATCTTGTTTCCGTTGCCTTTCGAATGCCTCATTTCGCAGACATCACTACTAGGAAAAGGGCTATAGATAATATGGACACTAATGGCGCACCAGACATGCGGTGTGCCACTACTATATAGCAGTGGCGCACCGTGTGTTGGTGCGCCATTAGTGTGATAGACACTAATGGCGCACCACAACCATGGTGCGCCACTACTAACATTTTTTCTTTTTACAAAAATACTAATGGCGCACCGGGGCACAGTGCGTCATTACTAGTTTTAACTAGTAATGGCGCACCAGTCACCCCGTGCGCCACTACTATCATTTTTTTTGCAAAACTACTAATGGCGCACCGCCAGCTGGTGCGCCATTAGTAACCAGGGTTGCTAATGGCGCATTTGTGGGTGGTGCGCCATTAGTAACCTGGGACCAGCTAGGTATTTTGGACAGCCACCTACACACTCACTTTCCGCACTTCATTCTCTCCACCTCCTCCTCCAAGCTTGTCTCGGCTGCCTCCTCCTCCTCACCTCATTTGCACCATAGATTCATCCAAATTAAGTGGTTAAATTACCTTTTTTTGATAGGTAAGTAAGGGGAAAGCTTTCTTTATGTTGTAGATCTACTTTTTTTATCCCTCCAACAACATGCACATGCACTTTTTATGGCCTAGCTAGATCTATGTATGTTTGTGGTGTTGCATATATGTTTGTGTTTGCAGGTACCGGTATTTGAAATGCGATAGTTGCCAATATTTTGCCGGAATGTTGATTCATTTCCGTTTCGGCGAGAATTTTGGCACTATGCATTCTTTTTGGTCCTATTTTTAGGCAAAGTCATGCCAAATTTTTTCTTGGTTCTAAAATATCGTTTTGCTCTACCCCGCAGGTGACCATGGTCCGCACGATGACCGAAGGCATCGTGAATAGGTTTTTGAGCTCCGCGAAGGCCGAGATGCTTCAAAAGAACGAGACGGAGATAAGATGTCCGTGTCGAAGATGCAAGCTGAGGAGCCTTATGGACCCGGATTCCGTACAGGTGCGGGACCACCTGCTCTTGCGTGGTTTCATGGATGGCTATCGGTGGCAAGGTGATGAAGATGATTATGAAGTCGTCCATGCGGGCCGGGCAAGAAATGAGGAAGGGTAGCAAGACAACCGCGGCGAGGGCGGGCGAGAAGACGAAGAATCTCCAGGACATGATCACGAAGTAGATGCAGTACACAGTCATCATGTAGAAGATGCCGGACATGATGATGAGGAAGATGCTGGAGCAGACGAAGGGCATGATCATGAAGATGAAGATGCCGGAGCAGACGACGATGGACCATCGATGGGCTGGGTGCAGGACCCTCATATTCAAGAGCTGCTTCTCAAGCAGACGGATAACGAAAGAGCTGCCGCCCGAGAGAAAGCCAAGCTGGATCAACTGGAGATAGACGCGGTTACTCCATTGTATGAAGGATGCAGGCCCGAGGATACCCGCCTGAAAGTAACGCTCATGGCTCTGGAGATGAAGGTAAAACACAAAATGACCGACGCATGCTTCGACGAGAACATGTCATTCTGGCACGAACGTCTTCCCAAGGGGAACAAGTGCCCGACCAGTTTCGAGGAGGCGAAGAAAATCGTGTGTCCTCTGGATTTACCGCACGTGAAATACCATGTGTGCATGAACAATTGCATCATTTATCGGGACGAGCACGCGGAGTCTACCATATGTCCGGTGTGCGGCGTCACTCGATACAAGAAGAGGAAGAAAGCTCCTCGAAAAGTGGTGTGGTACTTTCCGATCACTCCTCGTCTGCAGCGGTATTTCGCGGACCCTAAGGTAGCAAAGCTCCTGCGTTGGCACGCGGATAGGGAGGAGAAGAAGCGAGAAGATGACGCAAATGATCCGGAGATAAATAAAAAAGACAAGATGCTGAGTCACCCTAAGGATGGGAGCCAGTGGCAAGCGTTGAACTTCGAACACCCAGAATTTGGGAACGATCCAAGGAACATCATGCTGGGCGCGAGCACCGATGGAGTCAATCCGTTTGGCAGCCAGAGAAGCACACATAGCACCTGGCATGTGTTTGTGTGGATGTACAACCTTCCCCCTGGTTGTGCATGAAGAGGAAGTACATTCACATGAGTATGCTAATTGAAGGGCCGAAACAACCAGGGAACGACATCAATCTGTATCTGGGGCTGCTGAAAGAGGAGCTAGACACGCTGTGGAAAACGCCAGCCAATACGTGGGACGCCGCAGAGAAAGAATATTTCCCTATGAGAGCCGCATTGCTCACGACGGTGCACGACTATCTCGGTTACAGATATGTCGCGGGGCAGGTGGTCCACGGATTTTCTGGATGCGTCAGGTGCATGGATGACACAACGTATTGCCAGCTAGATAGAGATCCCGGGTCTTCGAAAACCGTGTTCATGGGACATCGAAGGTGGCTTCGCGACGATGACTCATGGAGGAAACGCAAGGATCTATTCGATGGTGAAACCGAAACCCGAAGACGCCCGCGTACGAGGAGCGGTGAGGAAATAGACGATCTATTGAAAAATTGGAAAGATTGCCCACTGCCGGGAAAGAAGCAAAAGGCGCCAGAGCCGGGAAAGAAGCAAAAGGCGCAAGAGTCGCTGCTGAAGGTATGGAAAACGAGGTCTGTTTTCTGGGACTTGTCGTACTGGAAGATCCACCGTGTGCCTCACAGCCTTGATGTCATGCATATCACGAAGAACGTGTGCGAGTGTCTGCTTGGTACCCTGCTCAACATGCCAGAGAGGACCAATGATGGGCCAAAAGCAAGGGCAGACTTGAAATCAATGGGCATCAGGGAGGAGCTTCACGCTAATGATGATGATGATGATGAGGCGAAGCAGGACACGGAAAGTCGTCGCAAAGGCAAAAAGGCCAAGAAGACCGGAAATGACTTCCCTCCCGCGTGCTTCACTCTAAGTCAAGAGGACATCGATCAGTTGTTCACCTGCCTCGTAGGAGTAAAACTTCCTTACGGTTACGCGGGGAAGATAAGCAGATACCTAGACTCAGCGAAGCAGAAGTTCAGCGGGATGAAGTCTCACGACTGTCACGTGCTGATGACGCAGATACTTCCAGTTGCAATCCGTGGGATCATGGACGCGCACGTCCGTGAAACGCTATTTGGCCTATGCAACTTTTTCGACGTCATCTCTCGGAAGTCGGTTGGCGTGAGGAAACTCAGAAGGCTACAGGAAGAGATCGTGGTGATACTATGCGAGCTTGAGATGTACTTCCCGCCCGCATTCTTCGACGTTATGGTGCATCTGCTGGTCCATATCGTGGAGGATATCATCCAACTCGGGCCGACGTTCCTGCACAGCATGATGCCGTTCGAAAGGATGAATGGTGTCATCAAAGGATACGTTCGCAACATGTCACGTCCAGAGGGAAGCATAGCCAGGGGCTTTCTGACCGAAGAGTGCATCTCCTACTGCACGAATTATCTAGGCATCGAGAACCCCGTTGGTCTGCCCGTCAACAGGCACCTCGGCAGGCTCGCTGGATGGGGTCACCGTGAGGGTCGCCGCGAAATGCATGTCGACTTCGAGGGTCGACTCGCCGACTTTGAAAGAGCAAACCTAGTCGCGCTACAACACATAGACGTGGTCGATCCTTGGGTGGTAGAGCACAAAACCTTTATTGAGAAGACGTACAATGACCGAGGCCAACAGAGGACGGACGGAGATATAATCAAAGAGCACAACTCATGTTTCACGCGTTGGTTCAAGCAGAAGCTTCTGTCGTACCCTTTACATGAGGATTCTTCCGCGGAAGAACAACTCATATTCGCCTTGTCACAGGGCGCCGAGCACAACCTGATGACGTATGAGGCGTACGATATCAACGGCTACACATTCTACACCGAGGGAAAGGACATGAAGAGCGATGGTTATCAGAACTCCGGGGTAACGATGGAATCCTACACCGGTAACGACAAGGACAGATACTACGGAAGGATCGAGGAGATCTGGGAGCTGAGCTACGCTGGAGAGAAGGTCCCGATGTTCCGTGTCAGATGGGCCAAGAGCGTCCTAAAAGAAGACCGGTATTTCACCACCATGGTTATAACCGAAGCCAAATCCAAGACTGCGGGCGCAAACGTCACCGCGAAAAATGAGCCATGGGTACTGGCTTCCCAAGTGGACCAATGCTTCTTCATTACCGACCCGTCAAAGCCCAGTCGTGTTGTCGTGAGGAGAGGCAAAAGGAAGATCATCGAAATGGATGGAGTCGCCAATGAGCAAGACTTCGACAAGTACGGCGACCCGAAGATGGAACATGACGACGACGATGAAGTACCAGCATACACCACAAGAAGAAGCAGGACCACCCTACCTAAAGGACGTCCGTTCAAGAGAAGAACTCCATTTACGAAAAATAAGGGCAAGAAGATTGTGAACAGATAGCTAGCTAAGATCGATTGTATTTAAATTGCAGCCTTCATTTCTCGATTGTATTTTGACATATTGAAATGATATTTCTTCTGTTCTAGTGTCCTCATGAATATTTATTTATGTTTATTATGGTATTGAATTTCTAACTCACAAAAAGTATTGAATTTGTTAATATTGAATATTCATGAGGACACTCGATCTCGACCCCCCTCCATCTTGATCGCTATCCCCCTCGCTAGATCCCCCTCGCCGCCGAGCACCCCCCGCACCCTCCGTCGCTCCACCGCCGCCGACGACCCCTGCACCCTCCCCCGCTCCGCCACCGCCGAGCACCCCCGCACCCTCCCCCGCTCCACCGCCGCCGCCGACCCCCCGCACCCTCCCCTGTCTCCTCGCTCGGTTCCCCCGAACGGAATCGGCCGAGCGCACCACCCACCGCCGAGGGGGTGAATTAGGCAACAAAAAATCCTAAAAAAATTACTAATGGCACACCGCTAGGGGGTGCGCCATTGCTATCAAAAAAAGATTACTAATGGCGCACCTCTATGGGATGCGCCATTGCTGTACAAAAAAAAGATTACTAATGGTGCACCGCTCGGGGGTGCGCCATTGCTAACCCTTCCCCCCACAAAAATCCCCAGTCCCCTTTCTATCTTACCCATCTCTCACCCGCCCACTGCCCCGACCCGCCCACTGCCCCGACCCGTACTGCGCCGCCGTCGCCCCCGCGCCCCCGCCGCCTCCCCCGCTCCGACGACCGCCGCGCCCGCTCCGACGAGCAGGGCCAGCGCTAGGGTTCCAGCGCCGCCGCTGGATCAACGCCCCGCCTCCATAAGGAGAGGAGGAGCCCCGCCGCCGCCGCCGAGGGGAAGAGGCCACCGCCGCCACCGAGGGGAGGAGCCCCGCCGCCACCGAGAGGGGGAACCTCGCCGCCAGGTCTTCAATGCCCCACCGCCGTGAGAACATCGACGTCCTCCTCCGCCGGTTCGAGGTGATTCCTACCCTCTTCTCCACTTCTCCATCTCCTCCCCTGCAAACCCTAGGGCCGACTCTTCTTGCTCCTCGTCCCACACCCAGTGGCCATTGCTCGGTTTTGCAGCAGTTCCCTGCGTCCATCGATGAGACTGGCTGCCTCCATGGCCATCCTTCTCCTCTCCAAGTTGACATTTCTTAGATTCCTAAATTAATACACAGAACAGTTTGACTACCAAGTTAGTTGCTGCATAAATATATGGGTCGTTATTTACCGAATCCATCGACCTGGAGCACTGATCGTTGTTATTGTTCCCTAGTGTCATGGGCTGGGGTGTTATTTGGTTCATAGTCTAATATGTATGCATTAAAATTTTCTGCTCGCTATTCTTCTCTAACAATTACAACAGTGTAATATCTTAGCCTAATTAATATCTTTGGGCTTGTAGTTGACATTTACCTTTAAATCATGTAATCTTCCTTGCTAGTGTTGTGTCATCGATCCATGCTAGTTCTGTTTAGAAGTAATGTAAATGTTGTGTTCCAGTGCAATGACAACAAACTTGAGAGGCACTAGTTGATTTTTATTCACTTGATGATTTATTTAGTGCAAGAATTCTCATGGCTGGATCTCAGATTCAGGCATGTGCAGTGGGATCTGATTTCCTCCATCAGTCTATGGTAGATAAACTGAGCGTTGTGGCCATGCTTGATGCAGGAGCTCAAGAACCTGCGGCCGCAGCTCTACTCTGCCTCTGAGTACTGCGAGAAGTCCTACCTCAACACCCACTAGAAGCAGATGTGAGTAGCCACCTCTGTTGTTCCTCCTCTCCTCCATTAGAAGCATATCCTAATTTCTGTTCTAGTGCAGTTTTGTGTATCTCTAGCTCATTGGGATATGAAGATGCTACAAGCACTTGATCTGCGACTCACATGTGGTGTAACATATGGACTTTGAAATGTTTTACTTTCATGACATGATTAGCAACATAGCAGAACATAGAGCATTGCTGTGGCAGTACAGTATTCTCTTGGATTATTTAGATACCTAGTGAGTAGTTACCACCAATGTGGTTTGAGTTTTAGCTTGTAACATGGTGGAATTGGCTTAGCAGGGGGGACTGGCCTCACTAGTAACATTCAAGCCCTTGATGGTCTTTGCGTTTTACTTGTGTTGTTGACAGTAGTTAATTAAACCTGCTACTGCTGCTGTTATGCCTGTATTCACTGCTGCTGCTGCTGCTGTATTTGTGATGATGTTGTACTTGTGATGATGCTACTTGTGATCTTCTGAAATGACCCATTGGCGACTTCATTACGCGGGGATAATGATTTTGCAGGTACCCCGAGAGGCCCTTGAGTTTGCCGGAATGTCGATTAACTTCCGTTCCGGCAAATTCGGGTACTCCATATGTCCTATTTTCAGCAAAGGTCATGCTGAAATTTTCCGTGAATTTTAGCATGACTTTGCTAAAAATAGGACATATGGGGTACTTGCGACTAATGCATGGGCCAGGGTATCTTAGTACTTAATTAAGTAGGATCAATTGCCCCTTTATTCTTGCTGCATTAAACCATTGGTGGCAATAGAGCCAAGTGATTAGGCCCAACTTAGAATTCTCCTTCCCTTTTCTTGATAGGGTATATTATTAGAAGATACCCATATATATTAGTCAACCTAGGGTGCCTCGGCATCGATAAACCCTAAATGATGAAAACTTAACTTAGCATTTAGGGTGCCTCAGCGTCGACAAACCCTAAATTATAAAACCTTGGCTTTTAGGGTGCCTCGGTGTCGATAAAAACCTAAATGATGAAAGCTTAGGCTTTTAGGGTGCCTCGGCGTCGACAAACCCTAAATGATAAAAGCTTAGCTTTTAGGATGCCTCGGTGTCGACAAACCCTAAATGATGAGACCATGATCTTGTTCCTTGACAATAACCAACTTTTTGACCAAACTTTTTTCCTATTTAGAGCGAAACATGGCCCACAACGATGAGGCCGGCGGTTCGGGCGGCAAGGCATTCTGGGAGCTGTCCCAGGAGATGGAGGAAGAACCTCACCGCTATGAGGACGCCGCGGAAGACACCGATCCTGACTACACAACCCCTAGTGGCGTCGGGGATGACACCACTGATGGTGCCGCCGAGGATGCCACCACTGATGATGGCAGCGCACGCACAGATGGCAGCCAACCGAAGAGGCAACGGAAGGACCGGCGCCCGAACGTGCTCGGCACCGTCAAGGAGGAATTTACTGAAGTGAACTGCGACGGGGATCCAACGGCGCCCAAAGAATTAGTCAAGGGGTACTCGGTTCAGCTCGGGTGCATTCTCCGGAGCACCGTCTCGATCAACACCGAGAACCTAAGGCATAAGGACCGAGGGAATTTGCGCAACCTCCTCTTCACGAAGCTGCACAAACGATACAAGTTCCCCGCTGACTTTGCAAACACACGCCTCTCAGGGAATAAAGTGAACAGTGCCGCCCTCACGAAGATGAGCACGGCCCTGTCTACTTGGAGAAGCGCGGTGAAGAGAATGATTAACAAAGGTGATAGTTATGAGAAGATCAAGGCGAAAAATCCTTCGATCAGCGAAGATGACTACAAGGAGTTCAAGATCAAGTGCGAGAGCGGCGCATCCGAGGAATCAAGTCAGTGGGGGAAAGAGATGCGGGACTTGAACTTAGGGGTCCACAAACTCGGTCCCGGCGGTTACAGAGTGGCGGAACCTATATGGGACAAGGAGGACGCGGAGCGTGCCGAGCAAGGCCTACCGCCCCGCTTCGAGAAATACCGTGAGAAGCAGACCAGGAACTATGTCAGGGCCCGGTACAAGGAGGACCCGGTAACAAAGGAGCTTACCACGGATCCGAAGACCAAGGCGCTTGAGCGTGTTCTGGTAAGGAATACACCCCCGCGTAATTAGCTCCATATGGTTGCATTCTAATTAATGAAGCCAAATTTCTAAATGGTTCACATTCCTTCCGCAGGAGACTGAAAGCAGTAGCGCGGGGTCGTCTCAGAGCTCCCCTTGGGACAACACTCTAAATAGGGCGTTGAACATAATGAAAAACAAGGATAAGCTCAGTAAGCCGTCATCAGCTGGTCGTGTGGCCGGCAAAGGCTTGTCCACAAAATGGTCGTCATACTATAACGCTGGTGGGCGAAAGGAGAAAAAGACCAGCTCGGAAAGCCAGTCGCGCGAGGTTCAAGAACTCAAGGCACAAGTGGCGCGGATTCCGGAGATTGTCCAAGAGCAAGTGCAACAACAACTGGGAACGACGCTCACCGCCATTGTGCCTACCTTGGTTCAGGGGCTGCACATGGATTGCGGGCGGCCAACAGGGGCCGCCCCGGTTCCCAGCTTCACGGCCAGCAACTCGCACAACGCGCAGGCGGCGCCATTGGTGTCTCCGGCGGAGGCGGTATTGGTGTCTCCGGCGCCGGCACGGGCATTGGAGCTTAATGCACCCGGGTGTACGCCGGCCGGCACCTCGGCAGCAAGCGGCCCCTCCGTCAGTTGCACGCCCGCCGTTGGCGGTGCCTCGACATTAGCCGAGCTCGACGCCATCACGGTAACTAAGCCTCTCGGCCGATGACTTCATCTCCTTGCCTTTGAATGGGCATCCCTGATGCCCTACATGTTTTCGCAGGGCGCCGCCGACATTCCATGCACTCTCCTGCACTTCGTGGGCGGCGAGTTGATCGATGTCGCCAAGGGCAGAATCGTTCAACCGGGCAACCCCGTGTTCCACGGTAATCCGATGCCACCCACCGTGTATAGGGTTGAACTGGTTCGGGTGCTGCCAGGCTGCGACGAGTTGTTACCTCCGATTCGACCCGCTGGGGCCGACGAAGATGATGTGATGACCCTCAGCGCCTGCGTAAGCTGGCCCCTGCTTTGGCCGAAGAGCTAGATTCGTTTGGGGGCGGGGGACACCACCCCACAGACAACACCGCCAGTCGTACCGGCGCCAAGCCATGGCAAGACTGCCGCAACGCTACCGGACATGCTGGACATCCCTATGGCACAGGACCCGGACATGCATATGTCACAGGATCCGGACGACGACGACAACGACGACGGTACATTTACCAACGTCGATAAGTACTTTGCCGAACATGGGTACGGTGACGAATTCTTCGGGCCTCCTTCTCAAGAACCCAACCCTGAAAAAGACGACCGCGATCTAGCTGGTACCGCGGAGAAACCCAATTGCAACAGGCGTCGTCTGGCGTTCAGTTCTCAGGAGACGCCTCCAGCTGCCGCCTTCACCGAGCCTCAGATAGCCGAGGTGCGGAATATTATCAGCCCCAACACACTCAAGAAGGCGGTCTCTGAGCAGAACTCGATCCCATTACAGCAGATGAGGAAGAAGGGACGGAAACGAAAGAATAACAAGGGCGGTGCGAGCCAGCCGGCACCGAGTACGATCCGTGCTCAGGACGGGCCACCTTCACCTAAGGATATCTCGAGGAGGGTGCATGTGGCGGGTAGGCCGATGCTACCGACTAATCTGCTCAATGCTGCAACCGGTGCTATGCGGAGTCTGCATGACAGTGTTCTTTCTTTGGAGAAGCGGCGTCTCTCCGAGAATGATGTGGCATACCCGGTTTTCGTGGCCAAGGTGCCAGAGGGCAAGGGCTTTGTGGATAGCGCCATCGGGGGTACGATCGTCCTGCGGTTTGATGACATCTTCGCTATGTTTAACCTTCATCCGCTGCACTACACCTTCGTTCGGCTATTTTCGCTGAGTATGGAGATGCGGATCATTAGAGACAAGACCCCGGACATCGTGATAGTCGACCCCTTCTACATGCGTGCCAAGATCTTGGGCAGCGCTGGGGACCGGCAAGTCGCGAGTTCATACCTCGAAGGCATCATTCTGGCAAACCCAGATAAGGATAACTTCCTCGTGCCTTACTTTCCCGAGTAAGTCATCCCCTCACCGCCCCGTAACATATGATTTCTTAGATTTCGATCGTTCTTTTTTTTCTAACATTCCGTGTTTTGTGCAGTGACACACATTGCACACTCATCCTCTTAAGCCCGAAATATTCCATGGCCACGTATTTCGACCCGGACCGTCAGTCGAAGAAAGACTACACAAATATCAAGAAAGTTCTTGATGATGTTCTCCCCGGCTACGCCAGATCTGGAGGCACCTTCAGCAGGCCAGTTCGTAGGTACGGCAAGCACATCTTCACCCACAATACGACGTTCCCCTGCGTCAAGCAGCCGCCTGGCGGTCAGAAGGATGCCTACTACGCCCTCCATCACATGTGGGCGATCGTACGGGACCATAATCACCTTCTGCTACCAAATAATCTCAAAGATTGGGCCGCATGCTTGTCGGCAATCCAGGACGCGGACATCAGACAAGAATTCTTTCGCATCCAGTCGGAGTTTGCGGACCATCAAGATGTCCTTCATACCTCGGGGTAGTTCTATCTCACACACCAACCGTCCAACAGTGAGATAGAGACAACGCTACAAATGCAGGCTGACAACGCCCGCGATTTCATGACCATCACGAAAGACGGCGGCTTCATCCACGCTCCGGTCCCTGAGTCCAGTCGAAAGTAGTGATGCTATGTAGTTCTGAAATGTCGATTGGCTCATGTCGTAATATTAAACTTTAATGAACTTGTATGTCTCTTTGGTTTGGACAGTCGTTCAACTTATATGTAATCGATGCTATTTATTAGTAGGACCATGAATCGTGCTATTAATGTGTTGCTTTTCTCTTCCGATCCTTTTGTTGCATACTTATATTGCTACTAACGTTTTGTTTGGCTAGTGTATAGAGATGCCATCGTATGTCGTGTACAAGGGTAAGGTTCCCGGAGTCTACGACGACTGGGAGGAGTGTTGGAGACAGGTTCACCGTTTCAGCGGTAACAGTTACAAAGGGTACACCACTAGGGCGGAGGCGGAAGCTAGATACGCGCGCTATCTAGCGGGAGAGAGGAGGGAGCGGAGGAGGAACCGGATGAAGACCAGTTTCATCGCGATGATGCTAATCATGATGACTGCAGCTCTCTTCTATGTGATGGTAGTTTAGATGATCGATATCGACTTGTAATGTGAAGACAAACTCGCTACTCGCGGTTTCGAGACTTGTAATGTTCTAACTTTGTTCGATCTTTTGAATTCGGAGACTAATATGATGAATTGTATTTGGAGACTAATCTTCTATTGTATTCGATAACTCTGCTGTTTATATGTTGTGATGTCTATATTCTATGCAGTAATATGTTTTGTAACCTGTGCAAATATCAGAAAAGAAAAAAAAATCCCTAATATTCATACTAGTGGCGCACTGCAAAATTCACACTAGTGGCGCATCACCAACCAGTGCGCCATTAGTAAGCCAGAGCACACGGTTAAATATGCCCCCTGGGAGGCATACTAATGGCGCACCGTATGGTATACTAATGGCGCACTACCTGGTGCGCCATTAGTAAAAAAATCTAATGGCGTGATGCTAGTGGCGCACCTATAGTGCGCCATTAGTAGGCAAAACAGGTGCGCCACTAGCAGGCCTTTTCCTAGTAGTGCATGTCTTTGCAGGCCGACGTAACCCCGTGCACCATATTGTACACCATCAGCGGCCAGAAGGTGGACGTGGGGAAGGCGACGATAGTGAAGCCAAAAGAACAATTGTTCCACAGCCGGCCGATCCCCCCTGACGTCTTCAAGATTTCCGTGGCCAGTGTCAAACTGGGCCACGAGAATTTGGCTCCTCCGGTACTAGGGGGACATGACGACAAGACCCTGCGGCGGCTTGGCGATTGCAAGAGGTGGGTCCTGTTGTGGCCAAAGAGTCTGCTTCATCTGGAGGCGGCCGGGACCACACCCATGACCACGTAGCCTCAGCAATGTATGAACATCAACACCGCACCTACCCAATTAGCGTCGCCTGTCGTGCCGGGTGATAGCGGACGGGGTGAGGAAGAGGCCCCATTAGTCGCTGATGACGCCGCCGTCGTCAAGAAGCAATGCATGATATTGATGCCATCGATGAGGATGAGGATGACGATGACACTCTACAGTATCTCAATACTGACGCCTATGACGACGGAGGATTGATGGCTCAGCAGTATGAGTACTCAGGATTTGAGTGTCATGAGCCGGTGCTTGAATTTCCGGAGGATGAACGTATTATAGACAACCTTCCAGTAGCAAAGAAGCATAGGAAGAGACCGAGGAAAGGCAACAAATCTGCTTCTATGATCCAGCCGCCTCAACAGCCTCGGGTTCAAGACCGTATAGCTATCCCCGGTGCGGCTAAATGTCATATCCCCAGTCATCCTATCCTACCTAAGGCAGCGGTAGAGGCCATATACGACGATCTAAGGAGACTTCATGACAATGTGCCGCGGAGAGAGAAAAGCCTAATCGCCTCGAAAAATCTAGGATACCCACTCTACGTGATTAACGTGCCGCGACAAAGGTTGTACGTCGGCACATTCCCCGTGGAGAAGTTCTTCCTTCGATTCGATTACATCTTCGACATGTTTCACTTGAAAAAGCTGGATTTTATGTTTGTCCGTCTTTTTGCCTTGTACATGAACTACATCATCGGGATTGAGCAGATACCTTATATCTGTGTCGCTGACCCGTACTTCATGCACGAGGGCTTGTTCGCAGTCTGCCCAGAGCACCGTGAATACGCGAGGGACTACATTGTCGATTTCATGGTCGCCAATAAGGACAAGGAGACGATTCTCGTGCCTTATCATCCCATGTAAGTCATCGGCGCGGATATCCTTCCTTCGATTTCAATCATTCATTTGCATGGTGGAGGCTAATTTGAGGTGTACTTATTTTGCGCAGCCACGGGTGCGCCGTCCGCATAATCCTTTACCCCCGATTCTCCAACGCTCTTTACTTGGACTCGTCGAAGAACATGAACAAAAAGGATTACACCCACATCAAGTCTGTTCTCGACAGTGCTATCTTTAGCTACGTCGTACGGGGTGGAGAGATCAAGACCAGGAAGACAAGGAACCGCAAGCCCGCCTTCGGCCATAAGACCGACTTCTGCCGCATCCAGCAATCGAGTGGTACTCTTAGTGATGGATTATATGTCCTCCACCACATGCTGGAGTACAGACCGGATCAGCAAAACCTTGGCATGTCACCTAGATCCGGCGATGCCCATATTCTGCAATGGGCAAAGAACCTAGGAGATATCTCGGATCATCGACTTCGAGCTGAGTTCTATCACATCCAGCGTGAACTTGTCCAAATCATCATGAAGGAGGTCCTCGAAGAAACAGGGATGTTCTACAAAGAAGGGCAAATGTTGCGGGAAGACGTCCGAACACGCGTAGCCGCTCAGCGTCTCGACCTGAAGCCTTTCACTAAGCTTGGGGACTATCTCTCTGACTTGGATGGATGGCACGACATGTTGGAGTGATTGACGATATATGACAATGTGTCCGTTTAGTCCATACTTTCTGTATGACGAAACTTTGAGTTATGCATGAGGAAACTTTATTTGTGATGTAATTAAACCTTCCTCCTCAACTAGCGAAGATCACTCTAGTTAGGGCATTTTGGGTACGATGAACTTTGTTATTTATGCTTATGATATGTTGCTTCTATTTTTGCCAAGTCTGTCTCTTTCTGTTGCTCAACTATATATGTTCCATATCATCGACTCATGTGATGATGCAGGTGCATAGATCATCGATGGCGAAGAAGTGCTACGCCAGGAGTATACGACGAGTGGCCGGAGTGTCAGGCCCAGGTGTACCGGTTTCCGGTTTTCGAGCGACAACCAGTAGTTAGTTTAGGTTCACGCTAGTGCGAGAGAGGGATACGAACCGACGCCTCAAGAAGTACTACATTATGTATGATGAGACTATTATGTGTATGATATGATGACATGATGTGACGACATGATTTGTGTTGATTATGATGTGACGATATGATTTGTGTTGGATGATATGATGAGACTATTATGTGTATGATATGATAAGCATATTGCATGTTTATGATATGATTAGAATACTGTATAAAACCTGTACAAAAACATCGCAAATATGCAGCAAAAAAAAGATATGAGAAAATATAGTAGTAGCGCTCTTTAGCGCTGGACAGGAAAACGGTACTGCTAAAGCACTTAGCAGTAGCGCTGGTAGGGAAAGCGCTACTGCTAAGTAGGTATAGCAGTAGCACACATCAAAACGCGCTACTGCTAGTTTTTTCCCTAGCAGTGGGAGGAGGAGGAGTAGTATAGTGGGTTCAATCTTGCGGTGTTCTATATCCTAGAGACAATAAGGGACAAGACGCACATTGTATTGTTGGTACCAAGGATAAAGCGGTTGTTTCTTTATAACACTTGGATATTAGCTTTACGGCATCTCCAATGCCAACCCGCAAACCGCATGCATTCGTCCGAACCGCACTGTCTGAACCGCGATCCAACGCGGTCCTGTATTGGTTCGTGGGCGCGGTCCGAACGTACTTCCTCCAGCAAACCGGAGACAAACATGGAGGGGGGGGGGCTTTGCGGGAGTCCGAACTGCTGCCAAGCCTGCTTCTGACCGCCTTGGCCCACCCAAACTCCCTCCTCCCTCGCCCGTGTGCGTTCCCGCCCGACGCCAGCTGCCCGAGGTGGCTCCGAGGGAAACCCTAGATCCTCTAAGGGATTAGACGACACTTTGCACCACTTCTCTTGAGGTATCATTTTAGGAGCAAGAGCGGTGGCGGCTGGAGGGGCCAGTGGTAGGCGGTGGTCGATGTTGTCGGTGCTTGGCAAACGTGATCCATGCTCTCATTCAAGTGGTCGGTAGGCTTGACGTTTGCATTTGAAGCTGGGTTGCCGAGTCGTATTCCTTCATGGATTAACTCGTTCCCATATGACATCACTCCCTCTCTCTTGGGGGTGTTGTCGGGTGGCAACCAGATGGCCAACGCTAAAGGTGTCCGCCTTACTTGGACAAATGATGATGGAAGCTGAAGACCTACTTTTCCTCGTTGAGACTTCGCGATCCTTGAACCCGAGATTCCTATTCTTCTAGGGTGTGGGTTTGTTGTGGCGCTGGTGTGGTCTCTTATTGTTGTTGTGTGTTCGTCTGCTCAGTGTGAGCATTGTGATGTGTTCTTCTTAATCAATGAAATGCAACATGTGTTCCTTTTCGTCAAAAATAAAACCTAGCTCTAGAATGCGAGCTTAAGTTTGCTTTTTTGTTGCAGGTGCCATGATTGTTGCTTTCAAGGGTTCATGTAGATGTGAAATTTACGTGGTATCATGTTATAATGTAACACACTAGATTTTAACTGGCTATTTGCTATGATGATATAGCAGTTATTTATTTTCAATTGGATAGTTTTCTATTCAAATTGTAATTTGATGTTCAGATTTTATTGGTCTGCGACAAAATACACATGGTTGTGAATTTTTGTTGTTGTAGGTCAATAGGTCACCCACATCTCTGGTGATGGCAGATCTGGTAGGCTATGCAAGTGATAATCTGTTATTACTATATTCTCTCTTCCGTGGGATAGTTTTGTTAGCACTAATCATGGCCATTCATTTATGATGAATAGGATCAAGAATGATAGGTGAAGGAGAGGTTGCATATTAATCAGTATGATGCATTGTTTACATTGAAAAATTATAAGTTGTATATGGTATAAATTGGTTCTTTGTTACAACATTTAATGTCGGGTTTGTATTTTTCATGGTTCCTATGTCAGTGTTCAATGTCGATGTAATATTCTAGTGTACTTAATTATGATGGATTGGAAATATCCCTTTTGAATAAAATTAATTATAGATCCATGATTTGTGAAATGATTCAAAATTATTGCTATATTTATGGAAATAGCTAGATTTTCTAAATATTTTCTACATAATGTGCACCATGCTCTGCTTCCACTATGAGCAGATGTCTTCCAGAGATTAATAATCTAAATGCTAAAAGTAAGGTCGGATTATTTGCTCAAGTAATCACTAACTAAATATGTGTTGAGCCATTGACTTGTGATCTTGAATATTGTTTTCATCGGATAATTGTCAGGAAAGGTTTGATTAAAGAACATGCATTCGAGTATTAGAAGCTTCCACAGTGCACTTGTAGATAGCATGTTTGATTGCTCAACATTTTACATTCAAGCCATTTTCTATAGTGATATTCAAAGGACAACCCACCGACAAGTTTCGTAGCCATGATAGTTTTGAGATATTTTTACATCAAGTTAGTTCAACCAATTGGATTGTTCATCTGACAGTAAGAAGGCAAAAGGTACAAAAGTTTTAACCTTCTATGTATATCATCTTGTTGGGATAACATAGCAAGCGAAGTTTATCACAAGACAATGTTGCTTTTCCCGTTTTCTTTGAGCCACAATTGATATGTGCACAATATACCTGATCACACCATGTTATAGGTGAAAGTGAAACGCTTGCATGATGATTGAAGTACCACATTTGGCATGTTTGATAGATTAGATTGAATTTTATGATTAAATGTGGAGAGTTTCTTTAGTATTACTATGCTTTAATGTGACAATATACCTAAATGTTCCAACTAAATCACCCTCCCACCTCCCCACCATCGAAATGTCACAATACTCCCAGCACCAGATCCAGTATAGATCTACAATGTATTTGAAATCATCTCTATGACCATAAACTTAAATGTATGCCAAAAATAAAACACGCACCCCACGCCACCCCTCCCCAGTGGGCCGCCAGAAGGGCTATAACTTCTGCACCAGAACCCTCCAACCCCATCCCACACACCAACCCTATTATCCTCGGTGGTAACATCACCATCCTTTATGTCTTATAGCCCTAACCACCACTTGTCCATCCTCTAGATCCATGGCGATGATACCGCGGTCGCCTCGTCGTTCCTCCGCTAGCAAGACTCCAAAGAGGTAGATCTAGATCTTCAAAAGTCGCAACCCTTTTTGGTCTTCCATCCTCTTTTGCCGCCGCCGCCGCCGTCGCTGCTTAGATTGCAATTAATCGTCGGCTTTCCATAAATTGGTACCTATTTTGCAACAATTTCCAACAAGGAGAAGAAGAAGAATTCTCACAGGTACTCTTCCATTGGAGATTCTGTGAATTTCTTAATCATGGAGTCGGTCTCTCCCCAAAAACCTTGATAACTGACTAATATTGGTTGTTTTGTGTTCTTCACGCAGGCACCACCAATGAATCCCCTGAGTTTGCTCCTACCAAAAGCAAGGCGGTGTGCCGGTGACGGTTGCACCTCTGGCCCCGGGACCTGGCCCCTACAGTACGCTCGCCACCAAGGCGTGCTCTCCCGCCTCTGCTGTTCTTGTCTACTCCTCTGCCACCGTTCCTTATACTGTTGTTGTTGCTTCCAACTCCTCAATGATGACTCGTATTCTGACAACGACGACCCTATCATCTCCCCGGATGGGCCTACCGTCCCCTGCATTGTCTGTCGCGAGGCCATCGCACACTTCTCATGTATCCGCTCCCCCAGCGATGTGTTCGTCTGCCCGGCCTGCAACGCGGCTACGGTTGGTAGGCCCTTCTCATACGCGCCGTCCTCCATGGCGCTGCTCGACATGCAAGGAGCACGGGTCATATTGTTGTCCACTAAGATAGCGCTCCAATTGCTGAAGGCGGAGGCTAGCCAAGTGCGTGCGTTGGGGGAGCGGATGGCAGTTGAGTCCATGGAAGCGCGGAAGCAAGCGTACCACGCACTCAGCATGGCCTTCGGCATAGACCATAGTCCACCCTCTGTGAACGAACACATCTCATCACCTGAGAACATGCGCCCCCAAGGCGGCGAGCCGCACATTGACATGATGAAGCTGGACCTAAACGAGCCGCCACCACCTTCCCCAGGCACGCTTGCAGTCGGCACCGAGGGTGTCCACGGAGGAATGGCAATGGCTTCCAACTATGAGCCCACATTGTCTTCCATCGCCATGGTTACACTTGGCAACGAGAATGTATGCGAGGAATTTGAAGTGACTTCTCGCAAGTCCACACTACAGATGTTCTTGAAAGACAATGATGAGGGGAAGGATGATGATGATGAGGAGTAATCAAGTATAATGCTCAAACTAGAGCCACTTTAAAATTCTTAAAATTTCCATTTACCTGTTACACCTAGACATACTTACTTATCTTATATTCAAGTGTTGCGGTCTATGACCTAGAGTCATAATGTTGTTCTTGGTGAATTGCTAGTTAATACGGCAATGTTCATCCTGTGCAGCCCCGGTTTACAATATGGGCATGCCATGTTTCAATTGGTTTTGTTGCCATATCAGCATTGAACAATGTATTGGGCTCATCCTGCTACCTGGAAATTGTGAACTGTTAGGATGATCTTCACCGTGTGGGCCCAACGGCCCACCGGGCCCTTAGATCCGCGCCCTGATCCGGGGCGCTCAACCCACTATGGTTGACGGGCCCCTGTCACCTGCACTATATATAAAGAGGTGGGGTTGGCGGCTCGCAATACGAGGTTCGTCGCAACGCCGTACACCCCACCTAATCCCCTACCGATCTAGGGTTAGTGCAGTGCTGATGGGAAGCGCCGCCACCACTTCGCCCACTACTCTCTGCCATCACCGGCCACCGTCACCATGGCCGGCACCGGTGGCTCCTCGAGCCACAAAGAGAAGGTAAATCACCGATTGATCTAGCCTACCCGATCCTATGGATTTAACAATGGTATCAGCCAGATTGGGTTAGATTTTTTCGGTTGAAAAGAAATCACAGAAAGTTTTCCCCTCCCCAAAAGAACCAAAAAGAAGGGCAAAGAAATCTCGCAGAAAAGAGCGCCGCCGCGCCGTTCCTCTCGATCTCGATGCGCATCGGCAAGCCGAGGCATCGAGAAGAAGAACAGCATCCCCTTTTGGGGGCAAAGAAACCAAGAGTGTCGCCGAAACAGGGCGCCGCCGCTGAACCGCTTGACGGCCGTGCGCCCATCTACGAGTGCACGCACACGCCGGCAAGGGGGCCAAAGGGGTGCCGTTCTTCTCTGACTCTCCACTGCTCGAAGCTTTACATGGTGGTGGAGGGAGAAAAAGGAGAAGAAGATGAAGAAAGGAATGGGGAAGGAGAAAGAGCCGGCGGCCGGACGTCGTGCCGTGTCCGCTTGACGCCGTCGCCGGCGGCTGGCGCGATCGGACCCTCTGTTGCGCCGCTTCCAGCGAACACGCAAGGGGTCCGCGGGGGCGCCGCATCGGATGTCGCCGCACCTCTCTGCTCTCTCTCTCTCGCGTACAGGAGGTTGGGGTGGAAAAAGGAAAAAGGCTCACGCGGCCGTGGCGTACGACGCCGTAACCGGCTCGCCGGTGGCGCGACAGGGCCGCTGGTCAGATCCGCCGCGGTGGAGGCCAGGCAGAGCGGTGCGCGGGGGGGGGGGGGGACGAAGGGGAAGAAGAGGAGGCTGGCACGGTGCGCCGTTTTCGTCGCCGTCGCCAGCGATAGGCTCGGCGCGGCGGCCGAGTGGCCGGCGAGAACACCGTGCGGGCGAGCGACACAGGAAGGGGGCGAAATGGCCTAGGGTTCGTCCCGAGCGGCGCGGTTGGTTGTTTCGTTCGACCGCATCGCGCGCGTGGCCGTCGGATCGCGGTGAACGTCCAGGATCAAAACCCTAGTGCACAGCGGGCTTCTTGGGCCGAAAGTAGAGGCGGGGCCAGGCCGGCTCGCGCAGTGCCTAGGCCAGCAGCCGCGCGCGCTGGGCTGATTTAGGTCGCAGCCGCGGGCTCTAGGCTGCGCTGCAGTTTTTTTATTTAGTTTTGTTTGTTATTTATCTGGTTTTTGGGCAGATTTTAAATAGTTTTTCTACTCAAATTTCATCCAACGAAATTTTGTTTAGAGTACACAAAAGTAAAATAAAAAGTTCTGAAAAGGAAAATAAAAAAAAGTTTCTGAAGAGAAAATAGAAAATTTTCAGAAAAAGAAAAATTCATGAATTTTATAAAGAAAATAATAAAGTTCATAAGATTTTCTTTAGTAAAAGAAAAGTTTCTGTAAAGAGTATAAAAAGTTCATGAATTTTATTCATGTTTTTTCGCTGCGTAAATAATTCATAGTGCTCTTTTACCAAGAAAATAAAAGTTTACATAGAATTAAGTTTTTAAGATCATGTTAAAATAAAAGATTAAATTGTTCCTTCTCTAATGCAATTTTGAACCAACCGGTTAAAATTGCTTAGAGAGTAAAAGAGTATATAATTGTTTCTGAATAGAATATTGTAAAGTTTCCGCTGCAAAGTAAAAGTTTTATCCTCAAATTAAATTGGAACCAACGGGAAAATTTAATTGGAAGAACTGTTCTTAGCAATGTTTTTCCCCTGTGGGTGAAATAAGATGCAGACAGTTTCCGCTATGACAAAAGAAAGATATTTGTTTTAAAGTTAAAATATGGTATTGTTATTTTCTGACTAACGTTGATGATAACAATACTATAATTCTATGAGTCTTATGTTCAAAGCTTAAACTCTGATAAATTTTGTGTCAAAGTGATCAATTTTCAGAGAACAGTTAAAGATGAAGAAATGCTCTTGAACTAGAGAAATGCATATTTCTTGTTTCCGCTGCAATAAAGTTGTTGATGATGATTATTTCTTAACAAAGTTGTTTAATAGAAATACTATCATCACATTGTTTATGAGTTATGTGCGTTATTTCCATTTCCGCCCAACGGTGATATGGAATTAATGTAGAAGGATGATGTTTTATTATAATTCTGCCACAACGGTGTTTTCGAATATAAAAGGAAAGTTTTAAAAAAGTTTAATGTCCATATTTTTTTAACTAGACCAACGTAGGGTTATTTTTTTATGCTCATTATTGTTGATTATTGGCTAATTTTTCTCAGACTAAAAGTTTTCCATGCTTTCATTCGTGAAAGCGAATGGCTGGGTACTTGTGACCCGAAAGATGACCAAGAAAGGTCACAACATGAGGGAGTATGTTCTCTCTAAAGAATGGCTTCAAAAGAAAAGGATTCTTGGATATTAATCCAAGAAAAGAAAAGAGATAGATCATTGAGAGTCTTGGTTGACGAATGTCTTTCATGTACTCTCTATGAAGAAGATTATTCAGTCAACATGATTTGAGTTGAAACAAGCAACATGCGTGTTTAATTTGACCAACGTCGGATCAAGCATGTGTGTCAAAGAGCATTCGGATTTATTTCTGAATTTGATGATTGAATATGCAGTCAAAAGAGCCAATTCTGGCATTTATGTCCCTTACAGGGAATTACCCGCATAGCGGAAAAAGATGATTATGATAAAACCTGTATGGCGGGAAAAGTCTGGGAAAATACCTGCGTAACGGGTAAAGTTGACATAGTATTATGTCAAAAATCCTGTATGGCGGGAGAAATTTATGCAAAGGACTTATCCTATATGACAGGAGAAAGATATGATGATTCATGTGCGTTTAATGCGTCCCACTCTGGGAGAAAAGTATGGAGTAGCTATTATGCTTTCCTAGTATCGACCGTACACCTTATGTGTAATGATCATTAAGCACTCAATAAATCCAAAGAGAATAAAAGTTACAGGCGAACCTAAAGATCAGAATGATATGCAAGTGTGACTTGCAATACTAATGATCAAGAACTCTGTTGAGTTTCTGGAATGGAATGAGGGAAAAGTACTCCCATACCAGTTAACAGATAACTTCATTTCGCATGAAGTAGTCAGATGAATGAAATACATAATCAAAGTTTCCTCAATTCACAAGAGTTATGAATGGTTTTCGAAATTGTGGCAGAAAAGTTCTTGCCACATTTCGAGGGGGAGAAGATACCGTGATGAACATTATGCATCTAAAGTGTTCCATTAATGAAGAATGTGATCGTCAGTGGGAGTACGATGGTCATAATAATACTCCTAAAGAAAAGAAATAGTTGTATCCCTAGATTTTTCACAGTTTCGAAAGCAGACTAAGGAATACTAAGACGATGCTTAAAAGTGCCATAAAGAAGAAAGTTTTAACAAAATAAACCCAAATAATAGAGTTTAAAGATACCCCATTTTTAGTAAAGATGGAGTAATCTGGGGGAGCATGGTATGAAAATACCTAAGACTCGAATAGATTGTATCTGGGGGAGCATGTTGTATGACTTATACAACACCTGTTGTTAGCTCCATAAAGGAGGAATGAGTAAACATGGATCTTGTGATACAGGTCCTGTAATACCTATTGCTTCTTTGAGATGAAAGACTATAGGATCAATTTGCCTGTTAGTGACACATCATGATCGACATCATGATCTGAGTTACATCAGATAAAAGTAAAGAACACAAGGGATACTTCTTCAAGAAGTCTTTTGTGGACTAGAGCAAGTCTCTAGACAGTGGCATTTAAAGTTAGAAGAATCACATGTTTTTTGGGTTAAAGAAATGAGAAGACAATTGTATTCATGCAAAGTTATAGAACGGGAAATTCATTTCCTAATCATGTGCATGTGCATGACATCCTACTTGCTAATGGTGATGTCAATCTACTGCAGCAGGAGAAAAGAAGTTCTTGTTCTCAAAGTTCAAAAGAATGTTCTCAGTAGAGTGACTCTCGTTATAATTATTGAGATTCACCAAGAAAAAAAAGGGGTATTAGGAGTGTCGCATGAGCATACTTTGAAAAGTCTCTAAAGTATGCATGTGAGAAAACCTACGCCTGTTCTTATAGTAAAGGGTAATGATTTTGGGAACTTTAGTGTCCCAAGAGTCAATGTGAAATAGACCAAATGAATATGGTACCATATGCTTCAGCTGTTGGAAGCTTTCTGAATGCAAAAGTGTAACATTACCATGACATAGTTCACATATCCGGGTTGTTTTGGCAATGTCCAGTACATATTTAAATTGATGGAATGGAGTCAAAGATATCGGCCTCATGCTGAAAGAAACAAGTGCTCTCAAAAGGTTGTGAGTACAAAGATAAAAACTTGTGAAATGTATAGCGAAATCCACAATTATCGTTGACCTTCACATTAGGAGTTTTTGTGTGGAAGAACTCTATAGAATGAATCATTTATCATCAATGTGATGCAAATATAAAGTATAGCATGATATGAGGCTGAGGGACAGGCAAAATCGTTATGGAAACCTGTACCCGGAGTTGATAATGGTTGACAGCAGCGATAACCATTTAAGTAATTCACTCCTATGACAACGAGTCAAGTGTGGTGCCAAACACATTGACACAAAGTTGTACGTTATTAAGGAGAAAAGTCCGGAATTATGTTGAAATGCTTGGAGCATAAAAGCAACAAACAAGTTTTTGCAGATCTGCTTATTAAAGGCTTACCGCCCAGTGTGTTTGGAGAACACACAGTCGACATGGGTTTTATGGTATAGTCTAAAATTTCCGGACAATAAAAGGGCCCAAGGTTAAAGAATTTGTTTCAAAACCGAGAGGTACGTTGTGGCTGTCTGATTCTATCGGCAATTGAGCTGTGACGATGAAACATGTTCTATGTACTGATTTGTTATGAAATGAGTAAAGTAAAAGTATAAGGTCAAAAGTAAAAGTTGAGATCAAGGGGGAGAATGTTAGGATGATCTCCACCGTGTGGGCCCAACGGCCCACCGGGCCCTTAGATCCGCGCCCTGGTCGGGGGCGCTCAACCCACTATGGTTGACGGGCCCCTGTCACCTGCACTATATATAAAGAGGTGGGGTTGGCGGCTCGCAATACGAGGTTTGTCGCAACGCCGTACACCCCACCTAATCCCCTACCGATTTAGGGTTAGTGCAGTGTTGATGGGAAGCACCGCCACCACTTCGCCCACTACTCTCTGCCATCACCGGCCACCGTCACCATGGCTGACACCGGTGGCTCCTCGAGCCACAAGGAGAAGGTAAATCACCGATTGATCTAGCCTACCCGATCCTATGGATTTAACATAAACTTGCTAAACTTTCAACTTGCACTTTGTCAGTTTGAACTGTTGTAAGTTCTCTAAAATGTTAGCGTGCACTATTTCTAGTTTGGAAGGAAGATTCGAGGTGAGATGGGTTTCAGCCGTCTAGTTGCCTCTGGCGGTTGTGCACACGCGGTTTTGACATAAGTAGGGCCGGCATAGAATGCACAGCGGGTGTCGCACGATATGGCATCACGTCGTAGCTTAGCTCTTATATGAATAAACCAGATCACTGATGGCACTCTGTGCCGCGCACATCTATTTTGACGATAGAATGGCAGTAATTTACAACAAAGCATACTATACGTGAGCATGATGCATACATGATCAACTATTCAACTTATTAAGTCCTGAGAATTTGGTTGTGCTTCTAGCCAAAAAATGTTTCAAGATAACACTTTCGTGCATAGAATTGCTCACAACTTGCAAAGTTTAATACATAGGCATACATGATCAAGAGTCAGTGATCTTTCATTCCATAGCTAGCACATGCCAGAAAGATCCACGAGATAAAAATTCAGCAAAATATGACATTTCTAGATTTATTCAAAGAATATGCAAGAAAGTTAGACCAACATGTAGATTTTGAGAGTGAACTAATTGATTTATAAGGCATATAAAATCCTTTTTGGACCCATTCAATTGGTTTCAAATCTACATTCGAAAATAGAAAATGGACTGCAAGAGCGTACAATGGTAAAATCGATGTAAAGGGAACCTGCCAAGATTCAGTGTTAATTGACTCACGGCTGTTACGTAGTAGCAGATACACGTGTGCTGGTTGTGCACGCCATCTCCCATAGTTCCTCTTGTACCATGAAGTATGCAGATGGTACACACATGTTAAAAAAATGTATTTACTGGTCAGATGGTTTTGTTAATCAACACACTGCATTTATCAAGTTGTATAAGCTTCATAGATAGTGTCAAGTAAACTGCAAGATGTAAACTTAAAATAAGATGCCAACAAATACTTCCCTTTTCAATATCCGATTGCTCGAATATCAATGATGTTTTGACAAAGAGAAGTAAACTCTTCGAACGTTTGAAAAACACCAGCTTTCCAAATGCATATAAAGATGTGTGCGCTTCAGTTTGGATAGTGCACAAGTCTATGTAGCCTGTGTGTACATTACCGAAAAAGGCTTTCGCCCCGCTTTATATATAAAGCAAACCGCCAAGAGCACACATACACGGACTAGTTCAGAACACACACACCTAAGTCACAAAACGAGAAGTACAAAGGTTTTGCTGAGGGCACAGCTCAACAAGCCCAAAATAAATAAAAAGGACGCGGCCGAGGCAAGGCGTCTAATCCGGCTCCGGGGGTGGCGGAGGGGGCGGCGGCGACAGACGGACGGCCATTGAGCGAAGGTCGGCGATGAAGGCGGTGATGGCGTCGCGGTCCTGAGGGCGGCTAAGCGGCCGCCAAAGCTGCAAGTAACCAGACAGTTTGAAGAGAGCGTCAGTAGCCCGTCGAAGAGGAATACGCTGGATCACAAGCTTATTGCGAATCGTCCAAAGAGTCCAAGCTAGAACCCCGATCTCGAGCCACCTAATGTGGCGAGAGGGGGAAGGGGAGTTCTGGAGTTCGGCGAAGAGGTCGGGGAAGTTGGTGTGACACCAATCGCCTCCCACTGCCTCCCTAAAGCAGCTCCACATGAATTGAGCTGAGACACAGGAGAAGAAGATGTGATTCGAATCTTCGAGGGTACCACACAGGGGGCAGATGCCGGACCCAGGGCCATTGCGTTTGCGGACCTCCACCCCAGACGGAATCCTACCGCGGATCCATTGCCACATGAATATCCGAATTTTCAATGGCAAGCGGATGGACCAAACCGCGGGGAGGGGGGCAGGAGCGGAGGAGGGGGCAATGGCCGAGTAGAGGGACTTGGTGGAGAATTGGCCCGAAGGCTCAAGACGCCACCGAACCTCGTCCGGGCCCGCATCCACCGCCGGCTCGTGGAGAGCGACGCAATCAAGTAGGTCAAGCCACGCGGCGGCTTCCGGGGGCCCAAATGGCCTCCGGAAGGCGACGCGCCCTAAGTCAATAAGGGCCCTCTCAACGGAGATTAAGGGGGCGACAACAATGGAGAAGAGGTCGGGGAACGGGCCGCAAAGGGGGAGTCTCCCGCCCACCGGTCGAACCAGAACAGCGTCGCTGTACCCGATCCAACCGCGATGGAGGTTCCGATGCGAAGGACGGGAAGCAGTTGGACAACCGATTGCCAAAACTGGGAGCCACCGGATCTCTGACAGAAGGCGAGGGGCTGACCACGCAGGTACTTGTTCCGGATAATGTCAAGCCAGAGACCACCGTGTCCTTGCGAAATGCGCCAGAGCCAGCGGGTGAGGAGGGTGATGTTCATGCGTTTAGAGCACATGATACCAAGGCCTCCCTGTTCACGGGGCTTGCAGATGTCCGGCCAGCTAACCATGTGGTATTTCTGCTTATTGTTGTCACCCGCCCAGAAGAAACGAGATTGAATTTTGGTGATCTCATGGTGAAGGGTCTCATGGAGGCTGTAGAAGCTCATAAGAAACAGGAGGAGGCTAGTGAGGGAGGAATTAATGAGGATCGTCCGAGCCGTCTTTGACAGCCATCGGCCTTGCCAAGGCTCCATGCGCGTTTGTAACTTGGCGACCGTGGGGCGCAAGTCCGCGACAGTGAGCCGAGAGTCACTGATGGGGGGTTCCCAAGTAAGTCGTGGGAAAGGAGCCGAGGCGGTTGGCGATGTCAAGGGCTTCAGCCGGAGAGTAGCCCATAACCATCACATCACTCTTGTCGAAGTTGATCTTGAGGCCAGACATTTGTTGGAAGCAGAGAAGAAGGAACTTGAGGTTAGCAATGTCCGTGTCCGAGATGAGGGGTAATCCCACGAATATGGCCAGCGGTTTTGGCCTTATCTAGGATGGCGGCAAGCGCGTCCACCACCATGTTGAACAGGAACGGAGAGAAAGGATCGCCTTGTCTAACCCCACAGAGGGTGGGGAAGTAAGGACCAATCTCCCCATTGATGTTCACGGCAGTGCGCCCGCAGGACACCATCTGCATCACCTGGGTGATCCAACGATCGTCGAAGCCCTTCCGGAGCAAAACTTCCTGAAGGAAGGACCAACTAACAGTGTCGTAGGCCTTGTGAAAGTCAATTTTCAGGAAGACCGCCTTGAGGTGTTTAGACCGCACCTCATGGAGGACTTCATGGAGAACTAATACCCCATCCAGGATATACCGCCCTTTCACGAAGGCGGACTGGTTGGGGTGGGTAATGAGGTCTGCTAGCAGGGTTACCCTATTGGCGTACCCCTTTGCCAGAATCCGGAAGACCACATTGATCACCGTGATCGGGCGGAACTGGCAAATGTCGGAGGCCCCCGGCACTTTGGGAATGAGCGAGATGATCCCATAGTTGAGGCGCCCGAGGTCGATGGTCCCAACGTAGAACTCGTGAAAGATGGCCATGATTTCCGGCTTAATCACATTCCAGAAGGTCTGGAAGAATTTCACGGAAGGCCGTCCGGACCCGGGGCCGAGGAGGGATTCATGCCTCTAATGGCCGCCCAGACCTCATCCTCCGAGAATGGGGCCGTGAGAGCGGCATTCTCCGCAGCGGAGACAAGCTGGCGGCCGGACCAGCAATCGAGGGCCAGAGAAAGGCCGCTCCTGGGAGAGGCGGAGAAAAGGGATCGGTAGAACCCGTCGACATGGGTCCTAATGTCGCTCGGCGAATGCAGAAGGGACGGACCGTCCCAGAGGAGGGGGATGGTGTTGCGTCTACGGAGGCCGTTTGCTATGGCCTGAAAGTAGGCCGTGTTCGCGTCGCCCTTCAGGACCCATTTATGGGAACCCCGCAAACGCCAGTAAGCTTCCTCGTCTGTGTAGATGATGGAGAGTTGGTCTTCCAGGTCATACCGAGAGAGCCACTCATCAGGGGATAGGCCGACCGTGTCAGCACGGAGGTCAAGTGCCTGAATGGCGGTCAGCAAGGCCTTTTTTCGCTCGCGGAGGTCACGACCCAGGTTGGCACCCCATCCCTTCATGAACTGTCGGCCGCGTTTGGCACAGAGGTGCCAAGAGTCAATAGCAGAGGGGGGCGGAGGTGAGGAAGAGTCCTGGTCTCCACCCAGCGAGCCCCAACAGCCTCCACGAATCCAGTTTGGGACAACCAGAATGTCTTAAACCAAAATCGGGGAGGGATCGGAGGACGCTCGTCGGAGGAGGACAAGAGAAGAGGGACATGGTCGGGGCCAATCCGAGTGATAGCCCGAAGAGAGGCCAGAGGGCAGCGGAGGTCCCATTCCGGGGAGACTAGGACCCGGTCCAGGACGGACTGGGTCGAGGAGGCTTGCCGATTGGTCCAGGTGAACCTGGCACCGATCCTATCTATTTCGCGAAGACCAAGATCGGCAATGCAGTCATTAAACATCTGCATACGTGCATAGTTGACATGGTCATTGCTCTTGTCTTCCGTGAATCGGAGGAGGTTAAAATCACCTCCGACAACCACCGGAAGGGAGGCCGCAGAGACCTTCCGGTTAAGCTCCTCGAGGAAGGACGCGGATCTACAGTGGTCAGCCGGGCCATAGACGATGATAACCTCCCATTTGAAGTTCAGGGCTCGTTCATAGAGCTCCATACTAACAAAGAACTGGCCCCGGTCCATACTCCCCACCTCGAAGGTGGCATCCTTCACACCTAGAAGGATGCCACCCAAATGGCCGGCGTTCCCACTAGAAGGGAGCCAGTGCCACGCAAAGAGGTGGGTGCTCAGCCAGTCAAGCTCTGGCAATGAGAAGTCGGAGTGCATGGTTTCCTGGATCGCCACTATGTCAATATGCTCATCGCGCACGTACTCGATGAGTTGGCGGCGTCGGCCGTCATGGCCGAACCGGCGGATGTTCCAGAATAAGGCACGCATTAGAAAACCATTGGGGGGCTGCTTGACCCCAGGACGCGGGAGGCGCTTTGGGCGCGGAGAGCGGCAGTGCGAGAGCGGGTGCGGCCCCGAGGCTCAGCCTCCACCACTGGTGGGCGACCAGCCGCCCTACGGGGTTGTGACGGGGTAGCCACCGGAGGAGGGCCCGAGGGGATGGAGGGAGCGGGGAGGGTCTGGCGGGCCTCCGCCAACTTCCCATCAAGGATCTCGCGAGCCTGGATGGCCGCAATCTGCACTAAGGGGGGAGCGGATTCCCCCCTGAAAACAATCGCGGAGTCTGACGCAACCTTCGCAAGGTGACCTAGAGGAACCGCTTCGAGCGCAGAGAATGAGCAAGTAGAAGCTGAAGGGGGGCGGCTGGCGTACCCGGCTCCAGGTTCCGGGCAGCGGCCCGAAGCTCCGCCCGCTCGGGGATGGGCAGAGCAGGGCTACCGTCCGGCCGGGCGGCCTCAAGCCTGACACTCCGTCGCGAGGCCGTCCCCAGGGTGGAGGAGGACCGACCACGGCGGGAGTAGGCCGCGCACCGTGGGGGAGGGGGCTGGGAAGCCACGGGGGTGGTCACCCGAGTCTCGCCCTCCCCGTCGGGGTCCGCCGTACCCGCGAGGAGGAGAAGCGGCTGGGAGCAGTCGAGGCGCCGGGGGGATGAAGCAGGAGCTGGCGACGCGGGATCAGGGGCGGGAGGACCCCCAGTTACTGCCGGCAGCGGCGACGGGGAGGGAGCGGCTGCCGGGGGGTGGGGGTCCTCGGGGACCATCGCGGGGGAGGCGAGCTGGGGACGAGTGGCGCGGCACCCTGGAGCATCGGCGAGAAGGTGGACGGGGAGGCGCGCGTCGTGACGGGGGTCCCAGCCGTAGGGGAGGCCAGGACGGAGGCGGTCGGCTGCACGTCCAGGATCGTCACGGCAGGGAGCGCGTCGGGGGAGCGGGGAGAGGAGGCCGGGGCGACGATGAGGCTGATGTCGGAGGCATCACTCCCCTCGGAGGCGGCTGCAACCGGAGAAGGAGGAGGCGCAGCGAGCCCAGCTTGCCGCCCCCCACGGCTCGAGGACGGGACCGGGCGAGGTGGCGAAGGGGAGCGGGAAGGGCTGTCCTCAGATCCCTCCTCATCATCGGAGTGGTGCGACCGAGGGTGATGACGACCGCGGTAGTCATCCTGGGACCCAGGAGGAGCGCCGGGGGGGGGGCGTCGTCGAAGAAGCGGGGCCGACCCACATGGTTGGGCGGCTCGGGAGCGATGCGAAGATCAAAGCCCTGGTCGTTGAAGAAGACTCGGATGGTGGCGCGCAGCTTAGAGAAGTCGAGGCACTTGACTTTGACGCGCACCTCCTCCTCCTTACGGAGGGATAGCTCGTCGACCACCACCACCTTGCCAAGGATCCGAGACATATTGCGGATCACCCGCTCGGACCGGGCAATGTCAGGAAGCCCGACGACCAGGATCCAAGCAGTGTCAATGACCGCGACGGCCTTGGGGTCGAGGATCGGCTCGGAGATGTCGACGACCAACTTGTTGAGGGCGAGAGTGATTTGATCACTGCGCGTGGCGTAGCCGTGGCTGAGAGCGTCGGGGAAGACCACCGAGAAAGCGCCATTGGTGGTGAGGGTGGCCTACCAGTCCCATTAGCGACGATAGAGGTGGTTGAGCTCAGCCTCAATCATCTCGGGGGAGGCGACACCATCAATCACCGTAACGAGCGCCTGGAGGGAGGGGGAGGGGGGACGTCCGGGAGCTCGATGTGGAAGAACCCTAGCCCCTCGATCCCATGGCTGTACATCATCAACTCCTCGTCGATAGGCTTGTCCGGGCACAACAGCGCGGGGTGGGAGGGATCCTTGCAAATGTAGCAGCATGGGGGGTTGACACAGTTGACCTGGGAATGACCCGCAATGCCGCAGTTGAAGCACGGCGGACTGGGGCGGCCAGAGACAGGGCCAGACACAGCCGAGCGGCCGGAGGCCGGCACAGGGGCTGCCTGTTGGTTTGCCCGAGCCTGCCCGCGCCGCTTCTTCTTTTTGGCCGCACCCGGGCGACCGCGAGCCTGGCCACCCCCAGCACCACCGGCGGCAGGGGGACCAGAGGAGTTTGCGGTGTGCGGCGGGATGTACTTCCTGGCCGGGGCAGCAGCGGGTTGGGGAGGCGCACGCGGGGAGAGAGGACGGGTCGGCCGAGGAGGGGATGGGCTGCGCTCCCGACGTCGGGGCGGGGAAGGAGAGCGCCGCCGCGAGGAGCGCCAGTCGCCCGCCGCCGACGGAGGGGAGCGGGACCGAGCACGCCCATCGAAGCAGCTCGGGGAGCGGCGGTGGTCGCGGCGGTCGTCGAAGCCCTGCGAGCGGCGGCTCTCCCGGTCCCGGAGCTCGCGCCGCAGCTCATCCTCGCGACGGGCGGCGTCCGGGGAGGGACGAGGGGGGTCGCGGCGGTCGTCGTAGCGCCGCTTGCGGCGATCCTAGCCGTCGTCCCACTCCCGCGTCATGGGCGGAGCCAGCGGACAGGAGAGGGAGGCGGACAGGGAGGAATCCGGGCCGGTGGTCGCCGGCGAGGGAGGACGAGGAGGCGGGTGTAGCGGGGCGGGGGATGGTGAGGAACTGGAGATCTCTTCGGGAGAGGGGGAGACCGTGGCGGCGGGGTGGGGGGACGAGGGGCGCGGCAGGCCGTAGGGTAGCCAGATCGATCGAGGGGGCTCAGTGGGCTTAGGGCACGGAGCCGGCCCAAGGATCGAAGGCCCAGCCGCCGCGGCCCGGGAAGAGGCCTATGAGCCCGAAGGGCCAGGCCAGCTACCCGGCGCGAGCGGGCCACCTCCTCGCAGCCCAAAGGGGCACGGCCCAGGACAGGGAGCGGGGCACCGCGCGGAAGGGTTTCCCCTTTGCAGGGAGGAGCCGCCGCCGCCACCGTCGCCGGGGCAAGGGGGGGCGAGGCCGCCGGCCAAGGGCGACGAGGGAGGGAGAGAGGACGGAACTGACGCGCAAAGGAGCCAAACGCGGCGATGAAGGGTCGGAACGGGGAGCAGCGGGGCACTATCACGCCGGCGGGCGGGGAGGCGGGAAGAGCCGAGGGAGTCGCCGGCGCCAGCCGAGGAGGGGACGCCGTGGACGCCCGCCATGAGGACCGAGCCGAACCCAAGTCAGACCGGCCCGCCACTCCCTAGGAGCGGCGTCGGCGGCCTCCCGAGCCCCGCAAGGCTGCGCCTTGGCCCCGAGGCGGACGAGCAGAGCTCATTAGCCGGTTCTGGGCGCGCCGCCGCGAGCCGGAGGCAGAACCTCCGCAACGGGAGGCTGAGCCAGCGGCCACGCTGGTCGGCGACGCACGAACCGGGGGGGCGGGGGGGCGGGAGGGGCCAGGGCAGTCGGCCAGGGGGGGTCGTCCTCCTCGGCGAGGTCCGCCCAACGGATCCGCGGCAACACCTCTGAGGGAGGACGGGAGCGGCGAGGAGGCAGGCGACGCAGGAGGCGGGGAAGCCGGGCGGGGGAGGGGGAGGGGGGGGGGGGGAACGCCGGCCGCAGCGCCCGCCGGGGGCGGGGGCGCGTCGCCAGGGCCCGAGACTTCCATCTCCAAACACGCGAGAGTATAAGAGGTTTTCCTGTGTGTACATTCAAAGGAACTTATTAGTAACCTGAAAAAAAAGTATTCTCAATAAGAAAACCTGTAAAGTGAAAAACTTGTATGCACAAGTCAGCAGGTAATCAATCGTGTAAGCTAGCCATTGTTGTGATACACAAGACATAAAGAGCAGTTGGTACATCCAAATTCAAAAACCAGAAAATGAAGACAGTCATAGCAGTTGGCTTTCTGAATACCGACTACAATATTGCATCCCAAGCTGTCAACAGTATGTGAACTCACCATCACTGAGTCTAATAGTTATGATATGAACATCTATGAACCAAGAGCTGGCATATCAGACTGAATTATAGGGGATTACCACTCACATCACATGCACCTTCCCCAGCGGTTCATCCGAGAGTTGAGAGACTGCGTTTGCATTAGGCATCAGCTAGAATAGAATATTGTGAGCTGCGTCTGGCTTGGAGCCAACGATGTTGTGCTAATTTCCCCATTTTCTCTACATGGCAGCCATTCCCAAGATCAAGCACCGTCACAATTGGAATTGGTACCCTGGCGGTGGTAATCATCTGCCTAGACCAATTTGACTTAGAGAGATCTGCATAGATCAATTTAACCTGGAGCATGCTGGAAGATCGGATCAACAAATAAGTAATTTTGGAACATAATTAACGGTCGCTATCCATTGGAGATCGGATACGCTGCGTTAGAAGCAGGGGCCGTATCGCCCGCGTCATCTGGCTCGACTTGCCTCCGCTCTCCACCTGCAGCAACCTGGCCTCGCCCGGCTCGCCTCCTGGATCTGGATCCCCCTTTTGCCGGCGGCCGCCCGCCTCGCCCGCCCAGCCTCTCCGCCTGCGACTCGCCATCTCGCCTCGCCAAACGATCCCGTCGTCCTCTCGATGGACGAGGCGACCAAGCGGCGCTCCTGTTTTTTTTCTTTGTTTTTTTTAACGATCGACCGAGCAGTTCCCCAGTCCTGCTAGCTACATGGGCTAGGGACAGAGGCCCATTGTACCCGGGAAAAGCGCCCCTCCAGAATTTTTGGCCCAAGTTAGCAGATGCGGTTCAGCACAGCAAATCTAACGGCCTGGAGTTGCTAAAGAAAAAAATCTAACGGCCTGGATGGCCAGATCAGGAAAACAGATGGTCAGAAACGCATACGGGACATGGGAGGGCTGGAAAATGGCTCAATTTTACTGTCCTAAATAAAAATAAAATAACTAGATTGAAATTATACAGAGCGTTCATATCAGTCAAGTAACAAGCTGGCCTCCATCTCAGGTGTACTTTCGCAACTTTTATAAATATATGGTAAATTGAAATCATAGTAAAAATATATTCATCAGAAACCATAAAAAAAAAACCAAGTTCCTTCAGTTTCATAACGCATTTAGAGAGTACTAGTTCATTAGTAACCAGGGACATGTCTTGTCATCCTAGGATAAGTGGCATGAATATAGTCGTCTAGATTTGTCTTTTCCAGCCAATGAGGGCACTCCAATGTTTTCTTCTGCATACTAGCCAACCAAGGCAAGCAATTTCGGCCTTAGTTATCACCCGAGGCAGCTCTGCAGCTTAGTTGTGGTTCAAGATACTATCGCCAAGGCTCCATAGGCTATAAATCGAATAGGCTGTAAATTCTGAATTCTTTCAAGGAGATTATTGAAAACGCATGATGTGATGTGATGTGAAGCCACGATGATGACTTTGCTTGATATTTTATCCTTTTCTTTTTGCAGTGGTTGATGCTTACTCCTCGATAGGCTCAATGCTCATGATGCCGATGCCACTTCAATGTTGTTGAAAAGTTACGGTGCCTCCTTTTGTTCTATGCCTCTTTCACTGACCTCACACCATTGAAACATTTGATCACTTTGTTTTTGCAACATCTCCGTGTTTTAGAAATCCTTTGAATCAAAGAACAAAGAGGGAGTCCCTCGTTGATGTTTTACTCAAACAGATCCCCACGATTCGGAGATTGTACATCCATGGTCAGCAACCTTAAATAAAACACAATGTCACCCTTTAAAAAACAAGGACCTTGATAAATCCCGAACGTTCGGATTTTAGGCATGTCATCCGAACGTTTTTTCATGGCAACTTTAGTTGATGCAAGGTGGCAACTTTAGTTGTTAAGACATGACGACTTTGTTCTAATTATTTTTTTACAAAATTATTACGTTTGCCAACCTCGTGTGAACTAAAGTTGTCATAAAAAACATTCAAACTGCCATGCTTAAAATCCGAACGTTCGGAATTTATCATTTCCAAAAAATAATGTCTAGACTGAGCCACCCTCAAGGGGACCCATCAGTAGTGAGCACGCTCCAACTGCTCGCCCGGCCACGTCATTTGGACCCACCTGTCATACGAATGCTGATACAGTACCAGATACGCATCTTCGTGCAGCGTTCGGCCTCTGTTTCGCCCTCCCCTCTTCGCAGCTGTCACCGGCGGCTACTCTCTCCCCGCATGGCGTCGCCTCCTCCGCCGGCTCCCGCCGCCGCGGCCGCCCACAGCGTGTTCGTCTACGGCACCCTGATGGCGGAGGAGGTCGTGCGCGTCCTCCTCGGCCGCGTCCCGCCGTCCTCCCCCGCGCTCCTCCCCAACCAGTACGTGCGCGCGTGCGCCCTCCGCTCCACTCCACCCGGTGTTCGTCCTGTGTTCTCCCTCTCCCTCTGCGCCCCCTGTCGCTCTTCTCACGTTGCCTTTTTCGCAGCCAGAGGCTCAGCATCAGGGGCCGCGTCTACCCGGCGATCCTGCCCGTCGACGGCAGCAAAGTCCCCGGGAAGGTGCGCGCAATCCCACACACACACATCGCGTATGCTTGGTGTTAATTTTCTTAGTCTGACGAGTGCAAGTTAAGATGTGAGAAATGGCGAGTACTGTCAGTATGGAACGGTTGAAGTGCAGAACGAGTGACAATCTGTTCCTGTGTCTGTGCTGCAGGTTTGGCAGGGGATCACTGACAGGGAGCTCGATGTGCTGGACATCTTTGAGGATGAGGAGTATGTCAGGGAAACTGTTGGCATCTCGCTGGCCGTAAGTCCATTCGCCGGCCTAGGTCTCTGCTCCAGTCGATGGTAGCCGGATTCATGCCGAACCACAAAATTCAGTGGAATGTTCAGTTGAAATCAGTTATCCTGACAGCCTTTTTCATGATTGTTTGGAGGCACGCAGATAGTACTGTTATCAAGTGGTTTTGTTCTAACATGAAAGACCACCTTTCTTTGGCATCTTAGAGAGCAATTCTTCGCTAGACTGTTCAAACAGGATTGAGTACTTTGGGTTTGCAGGATTCGGCGGATATGATCGCCTATGCATATATATGGGGGAATGTGGATGATCCTGACCTCTATGGGGAATGGGATTTTGATGTGAGTGTTTCCCTTCATGCTAATCTTGAGCATTTTTTGTATTGTGAATGAAAGGCAAACAAACACCGCCACTATGGAACTCAGCGCATGCACCAATCTGGTGATGCTATGAGAAGCAAAGCTGTTGCAACATACTATGTTTATTAAATTACACGTATAATGCTACTACTCCCTCTGTCCCATAATATAAGAACGTTTTTGACACTAGTGTAGTGTCAAAAACGTTCTTATATTATGGGACGGAGGGAGTATTTGTTAAACAGTCTCCATTTGCTCAGCTGATACGAATTCTGATACGAAGAATAACATCACTAATTTACTAGCTCTAAGAAAAGCACGTGCTTGATTTAATGAAGTTCTGAGTATGCCATTATGTGCTGCTCACCGGTGGCGGTATATGCTGTTTGGCAATGTCTTGCTCTCTTCGGTTTTCTGGGACATGTTTCCGTAGTATCCATTCAAGCACTGACCTGTATACTATGTGGTATCTGTAGGAATGGAAGAAAGTGCATCTGAAGGACTATATTACAATGACACAAGATTTCAGGGAGGAACTGGAACAGCTTGAATCTGAGACACATGATTGAAGCTTGCCAATCATTCTTCCAGAAGGATTAATTCGCCAATTTATTGTATGTGCTTTGTTCAACCAGCTCTAATGTGAATTGTAAATAAGATATTCATCGGATTGCCATCAACCTAGCAAAAAAATAGTTTTCATATTTTGTGACCAAGGCTCGAGGTGTTCAACTCTACGTTTTTTCTGTGCTTTTTGGATCCCTCAATGCTGCTTGAGACACTTGCATGTGAAACAAATTAAACTTGAATTTGTTTTGCGTATGTTGTACTAGCCCTTTTGCCTGTTCATGCGATGTGCTGTCATGTAAAATTTTGCCTATGGTATATACCTATCAGTCACACTCTTCATCCCTCTTGATCAATGAACAGTTAATAAGTTCTGTCACAAAATTCAGCCAAAATAAGGGGTAGAGAAAGTCGTACTTTCAAAAAACATGTGTTAGAGGTAGTCCTGGCAATAATCAACAAAACTCATCACATTTCCAGTATGCCATGAACGGCTGACAGGTCCATTTGTCGGATTTAGAACCAAATTTCATATGGGTGTTTGATAAGACCAAACAGTAGATTGAACCAAATTTCATATCGCAGTTCCATCTTTTTTAGTAAACCTAGCAGTTTCTATTTGGGGATGGTGACCTTAACAAGGGCTACACACAACCCAACAATAGTCCAGTACAAATGTTCTTCCCAAGAACATACTATCTTCAGATTTGCCTAAGTGTCTCAGGTCTCTAACAACTCTGGGAAAGTTTTCAGTTCTCATCCCTACTACTCGTTTCAACTGATAAAGCTACATATATATCCAAAAGAAAACCTAATCTGAGGAGCATTTTCCCTTACAGCTATAAGCTGACACATCTAAACTACATTCTTCACTGCATTTCTTTTGCAGCTTTGATGATGGCTGTAGTACACATGAATCCATAATGGTGAAGACAAATAGTGAATACAACTAACCAAGATGTTAACATGACAACTATGTGAATGCGCCTCTAAGTCATGTCATTCGAATTGGTCATAGGGGCCGATGGAAGGGTTCCCGGAGTTCTGCTCGTAACGAGGCTTCCAAGTATTCCCTCCATCTGAGCTGCTGCAAGCCTGGTTGGGCAGAACATTGCTCCCTAAATCACCATCCAGACTCATCTTCTGCACTTCTTGAGGGGACAGGATCCTAATGCACTTGACGCAATTCACAAACTCCCTGCATCATCCACATGAAAAAAATTAGGGCAAGCGATGGATAGAATCTCTCACCGTGAACATTCATGTGCACATCCTATATGCATCAACACAAACTTAGATGTATGAAAAGAGGATAGTGGCACCAAACACAGTCTATTCCAGTTTTTTCTTCCCGTATTTATGTTTCAGTTATGTCAGTGTCCTGGATTGATCCTATTTCACATTTCTAGACATTTCTACATGTGTCCTTTTGACAAACTATATTTGGTTCAGACTGGGAAGTTTAGAAATTCACTTAAACACAGGCAGAAAGGCAGATGGACTTACTCCCATGGGTCATCGCCGAGAAGTAGGACGTCATCCTCATGATCTGTGTAGACTAGCTTCCAACCTATTCTCTGTCGGTCTTCAAGTTGCCCCTCTATACCAAACATGCGGGCCAAAGCTTGATTCAGTTCTCCATATCCAGAGAACCTACCGATGTCAATGGACCGGCCTACAGCTCCACGCTTGTACACCTACAAGACACAGTTTAAGCTAAGATACAAAAGGGGGAAGCATACAACAAAGAAAGCATACTCTCAAGAGAATATGGCTCCATAATGAGCATGGGCATACGAGGGCCCCGATTTCCAACTGACCCTTTAACAAGCTTTTAGAGCTCTTATGTGCCTATGTGTGACCACCTCATCCACTACACATAGAAGTGTCATCTTACAACATATATCTCATGCAATCAGTTCTTATCTGAACCATCAACCACCATTTCGAACATTATTACATACAGAATGTAAAATTTATCTTGGTAAAAAACTGTAACTTTGCTAAACTATAATTGTTGTTGGTGTATTCCTTTTTTAAAACTTTTTTACAGGCAATTGCATTGACATTATTTTATAACTAGTTGCTGGATCATAACTTAGTTTTGAGATAGTCATGTTCTTAAATATCTCAGTGGAGGGGCTTAATTTTACTATTTGGTAATATAGGCACCACACAACATATACTGCCTTAAAAATCGTACTTTCAATAGGATAAGCACATAATAGAAAAAGGAAAACCTTGGTGAATGTACGCATCCTCTGTGGTGGAGCAGCAGGAGGCCAAGAACTTCTGTTCATTAAGGCACCATCATTAATTGCAGAATCGATGGAATTAAAAGCCATATCTGATTGACCAAATGACTGTGAAACCATGGAGGTTGATATCTCTTGACGGGCATCCTTTTGCATCTGGTAGTTGTTCTCATCATCAGTTGAGAAATGATTCTGATACTTCACAGAATCAAGTGCATTTTCCAACAAGCCTTCTGTTTCCATAGGAAACCCTAACGGGCCATCATTGTTCATCCCAAAGAGGGCACTGTTACTTGGATCCACACCTTGAATTTCTACATCAGGAAGTTCATCTTTGAACATCTGGTGCTGGTTGAAGTTAGAAGTGGCGAAACCTTGATGCAGAAGTCCATCTGTTTGTGAAGGCCATAATGAAGTCGCTGACGAAGCTGTTTCCAGGTTGTCTGTTGGCAGTGCATTGTTCATAAAATTTTGAAGGCCGGACACAACATTTGGTAATTTCGAGGTGATCGCACTTGACTTAACACCATTGTTTAACTTTGGCAATTCCTTGGTCGTTACTGGAGTGACTGATACAGCTTCAATGGGGGTCAGAATTGACATCTGAGCAATAGAGTGTGGCACCTTCTCTGTGCTGATTTTGCAATGATCATTCCTGCCAATGGTTGGCTGCACAAGATGGTTGCCATTAGCTGTGGAAGGGGATGTCGAACAAGAAGGTATTTCTTCTGTAACAGCAGATTGTGCAGCACCCGGAACTATCATACTGTTACCAGTTTTGGGGATCACACTGGTAGAAGAGATCTGTGCAAAGGCAGCTTCTGACACATATGTAGGTGCAACCTGTTTCTGTGAAGGCTTCTGCTGTTGCTGCTCTTGCTGAATGGGCGGTGGCAGTTGTGTTGTCTGCGATGAAGAAGTTCTGCAGTCCTGTTGGGGCATCACTTGTTGCTGGGCAAGCGAATGCGAATTCGACAACTGCTGTTGCATGTCTACAAGAAAATTTTGCTGCTCTTGGATTATTGGTAATCGTGAGAGTGTAACTGCGGACTGTGACATCAGTGACTGCTGCTGTAGTTTCTGTAACAGCTGCAAGTGGAGTTCCTGATCAGACAATTGTGTTTGCTGACTTGCCAGATTAGCTAGCTGCCCAGGCAACTTATTTAGCTGCTGCTGCTGCTGTAACTGTTGGTGAAGTAAAAGCTGTTGCTGCTGCATTTGCAAATTTTGGTCCTGCAGTTGATGAGACTGAAGCAGGTGCTGGCCACTGGCCCCATGCTGGTTTTGAGTTGGTGATGGTGGTGGTTGTTTTTGTTGCTGTTGTTGCTGCATCTGATTCTGGAGAATTACCTGTGCCTGGACAATATTAGTTTGAGCCTGGGCCTGGCTTAGGGGAATTGCTTGGATACCGGACTGCTGTTGCCTCTGCTGATCTTGCTTCTGATCTTGGTGATTTCTGATGGCACCTAGTTGATTCAATGGAAGTGCTGCATTTGACAAATCATTAATAGGTTTCATTTGCTGATGGAGTTTGGGAGGATTAAACTGCATGCTATTCTGCTGTAGTAGATGGTTCTGCATATATAACTGCCTTGCAAGATCGGCAGCGCCAATATTTTGCATCGCAGGGTTACTCGCTGATCGGAGGTACTCGGACTGCATGGCTGTGCTAGCTAATGAGGAGCTCTGCTGCCGGTTCATATTCATCCACTGAACCAAACTCAGGCCAGGCATTGTAGCACTCTGGGTTTGAGGGTCCTTTATGCATATCTCCTCACCAAGCCAAGGCATTGCTCTCTTCATAAGACTTTCCATCTCCAACGACTCGTCATCTGTTAATTCAAATTTAGAAGAGCACGAAGCATGCAAATCATCAGACATGATATGGTAATATGGTTAGCATTCTCCAATTTTAAGAACAGTGGCATCCATTTACTGACACATTTCAGCTCAATCTACTGTTTGCAAGACAACCTACTTGATTATCTGTTGGTATGTTAAGATATGCAGACAAGTTATCTGTATGGCACGTAAACTACGGTAGAATCTATATTCATATGCTTCTTTTGATGCACTTTATGTGCTGGAAGACTAAGAAACATAGTATATTCTCTTCCAGAAAAGAAGATAAAAAGTACCAGAAGCAGTCAATCACCATTCCACCAAGTAGTCTTTACGTATCTTTGCAGTTAAGATCTTTACCCCCCATACATGCAGTTAACATAGTGATTTGAAGAAATTCACGTCTTTTTTTTTTACTGCAAGAATTCACTGTCTTTGTCATACTTATACCAGACTTACCTAATTGCCTAGGGCGCTTCACACCAAAGAATGGCTGGGGACAAATGAAAAAAGGAGCAGCAAGCGGTTCAATCTCCCAGATTGAAACTCTGTTCCTTCTTTCTCCTGCAGCCGACTCGTCCCACCCAACCTATCAGAGAAAATCAAATCAGTGAATCAGAAAGACAAATGGAGAAAGAATAACACAGTGCAAGAGCTGCAATTAGGATGGTGTTTGAAATCCAACCTGTAAGCTGCGCCACTGGGAGTTTTTCCATCTCACTGGATCTAGATCACTTATTCCAGTTATCGTACCCATGTAGCTGAAAAGTATTAAATATGTCAGCACTACTTGGAGCTTCAGAGGTAAGAGTTTGTATGGGTAATTTGACATACCGTCTTGTTCCTAGTTCCTCCGTCTCGCACATCATGCGGAAGCGCATCCCTAAAGAGATCTGATTACTGTACATTGCCTTCTGGTATTTGGCAAATGGGATAACAAATTCAGTAGGACTGGCCCTGAAAGTCCACAGTTCAAAACATAGTCATGTTAGGTACTGAATCTACGTAGAAACTTTTAGGTAATTAGCATGGTTATTGAAACTAAACCGCAGATTTAGAAGCTCACCTAGGGTTATAAAATATGGTAAACGGGCTGGTGTTGGCAGAAGCATGTGCAGCTGCGGCAAGGACCCCTATGTGCATACTGTCGCTTGAAAGTACCGAAGACGATATGTTCGTGGGCTGTCGGTTAGCGCGCCTGATTCCCAGTAGAAGTTGCTGCTTTTCATCTCTGGAGTGTAGCAAATAAAACGAAATGTGGCATTTACATTTCGAGTTCTGTTCTCTATTTCAAATAATCTGCTGCTAAAATTGGAACTCTAGGATGAACCGATGTATGCTTTCAGAAGATGGACGGAAGCATGGGCATTTACCTAACGAATATGACAGAATCACCAGCAAATAGCTTCTTGCCACTCACAAAGAGGCTCCAACCAGTAGTAAGTAAATGTCTTTTGGGCTGACCTGGTCATTACCAAGCGCAATAATATTAGTTAAACTCGAATCGTACTCAGTTATTGCAGCAGAAGGAAGCTCTACTCAATTGTACTACATTTTCTGTACCCCGAAATATATGACGGAATGTCCACACATTGTCATGTATATCCCTGGCCTGCAGCTCTTGGCACGGAGGCTGCAACGAGAAATCCTACAGAACAGAGTAACGAAATTAAGATGGCACCATGATACTGGTACATGAGTTTTAGTCACGGAAAAGACCTGGAAATCTGATGCCTGCTTACCAGGGAAGGGAATATCTTCTCCGCTGCACGGCGAGGCACGGAGAAGCCTCCGTGTGTGCTCGTATCGCTCGCGGTGAGCGTCTTGCAGAAGAACTCCATCTGTGGCCTCGCTTGTCTTAGCGCAAGCTCTGACAGCTGCAACGCCTCTTTTGCATACTGATATAAACCCAAGATCAGGACCAAGACAGGGCTCAAGGCATTGAAACATACAGAGAAATATTGGGGGAAACCTGCAGATTTTAGATGCTTACTGTATTCACTGGCTGAAGAGTCATCTGTGCGTACACCTCATCAGTATCCGGGTCTGCCTGAAAAATCAAGAGACGACATCTTTTCAGAATTGATGATCGCGGGCGCGCCGTGTCAAACAGTTTGGACGACGGGCTGTTAGATTACTTGCAAAGTGACGCTGTGCAGAAGACATATCAACTTTGAGGGAAGATTGGGGTAGCTCGGTACGTGAGCTTCCACATCCTTTTGCATAGAAGCTGCAACCTGAACCAGACACATACCAAGCCCAAGTAAGTTCCTTTTCTATGCCTACTATTAGTGAATAAAGATGCAACACAGCGCTTTCCTCCATATAAAAAGTAAGAGCAGCATTTTTAAATTATGAAGCAATAGATAGAAAGGGAACAAAAAACTTAAGGTGGCTAAACCAAGTACCAGGTATTTTGGACAAGCGTTTTCCAAAAACAAATCCAGCCGTTTTCTGTACACGTATGCACTGTTATCCTACCAATCATACATTGCTAAAACTTTCCGTTGTAAAACATGAATTATCTCATGGAATGATTGAGGAAGTACAAGCATTCAAACATGCTGCCCTTTTTATACACCAACTTTCTGCGGCTTCCCTAAAAAATTAGGAGAAAAGTAATTTTGAAGTGCAGAAAGTGCAGCCTCATGAGTGAACTCCTTTTAGATGAACTCTGCAGGCCATAGGTACACTGCTAAAGTGTTCCCCCCACATATCATCATGGGCAACGCAGCCGAATGTCCCACATACATTAAAAAAACTTATTTTTTTGCTGAACTTTTTAAAAGGGGAGCACAGTTGCAGAATTAGGGATCGATCTTTTACAGAATCCATCAAGAACACCGTTGCATTCAGCTGAAAATCTTTCTGAAAGCAGGCTGTTTTTTCAGTGCAGAATCAGTGGAAGGTGCAGCAGGAATCAGGACCATAAATGCAAGCAATACAAAGCTATACATGGATGCATGTTGCATGCACCAAACTTGATAACAAGAAAACAGTACTCCTATACTCTACAAGGCACCAAAAGCCAACAGAAGGAAAGGAAGCAAGTAGGCCCAGAGCTCCCAACAATTCCTCCAATAACCCAAGAATACCACTGGCTTGAGAAAGCAATTAGTAGCAAGCAAGTGTAGCCCTCCAATCACAACTACTGAAAATGCAACATATCCATGATAGCATCTCTCTTTTTTTTAAGAAGGCCATGTTATGAACCCTCTTGAACTTCAAAGGATTCTCCCATGGCAGATTAAATCAAAAACTTATTTAAAAAAATCAAATGCTTACTCTAAAAGGGGTTATAGAGCAGGGAATCGATTTAGTTGGTTAGAAGCACAAAAAGGAGGGAAGATTATCATTCAAGAACAGAAACATGAGGAGCATAGACCGAGCACTGCGCAAATGGCACCCATGAAACTTACTCACCTGCTCACTGTGGCCTTGGGGGAAGTAGACGACGAGGCTGCCCACCGGCGGCAGCGACACCAGCGGGCCGGCGCAGGCGTGCCACAGCTCCCCGTTGATCGCCGGCGCCTTCCGCTCCCCTGCGCCCACCGCCGCGTCAGCGACCAAGAAAAGGAGAGACCCTTCCTTCCTCTTCCAGCTGTACCACCTCCGCCTCGTCGAAGCGCGGGGAGGGGCCGGAGAAATGCGCGAAAAGCAAGAAAGAAGCAGCAGGTACCTTCGCATGGAGCCGGCGCGGCGACGGCGGAGCTTGCCGGCGACTGCGCCATGGCCGCCTCCTCACACGCGGAAGCTTGCTAGCTTCGGCGGCTCGCGCGCATGAGTCACAGAGGAGCGCGCGCGGCGCCGAGTTCTTCTTTTTCGTCCCTTTTCGCCGGATGGGTCCTGGTCACCGGCTGGCTCGCCGGCCGGGCTCTTCCAGAAAGCTGCCGTGCCCCAGCGAGCGGCGGCGGCGCCTCCGTCCCGACAAGCTAGACCAGAAGCAGCAGCAACACGGAGACCAAGGACCCCGTCTAGTCCTACTACTAGAGAGAGAGAGGGAGCTAGAGAGAGAGGGAGGGAGGGGTGAGAGTTGTGAGCTGCTGCCGCTGAGGCAGGCCTCTGGGCTTGCTGTCGCTGGTTGGTGCGTCGTGTGTGCTGCTGCCTGTCGGGAGTTAAAACCGAGACGCTTCTTCTGTCTCTCTCTCTCTCTCCTCTTTGAGTTCTTTTTTATACTCCGTTTTTAGTGAAGTGAGTCTCGAGGGGGGAATCGCACCCGAGGGAGGGAGCTCCGAGCTCGTCTCCGCTTCAGCTCGGCTCGCGGTTTTTCGGGAGGCCATTTCGTGCCTTTTTCTAGTGTTTCAGGAATTATCCCTTCTTTTCAGAAAAGGGGCAATAATACCAACTCCCATTTGAAGGCCTTTTTTATTCGACGGATTTCTAAAGAAATTTTAGCCCATTAGAAAATTTCATCCACAAGAACCTCATGAAAAGAATTCTACGTCCCATATCATGTGAACTAAAACCACGACAATAATTTTGGAGCGGAGGAGTAGTAGTATTGAAGACAACATGCCACTACATTTTTGTGTTTTTACATTCCTGTGTTTTAAAAATCATACGAATCAGCCCCCACAAAAAAAAATCATACCAGTCAGAGAAGCCAAAAAGAAAGAATTTTTTTGCACGACTGGTGTTGTGAGAGACCGGTTAGTAAAAAAGAAATAAAGATTTTTGGTGCGCGTATACACTGAAAAATCAGTCTTGCTAGCTTTTTTTTGAAAAAACTTTCGATTTATTCATCTTTCATCATGACAAATACAACAAGAAATAATAAAAGTTACATTTAGATTCATAGACCGCCTAGCGACGACTACAAGCATTGAAGCGAGTCGAAGACGCGCCGCTGTCGTTGCTCCTCCATCACCGGAGCCGGGCATAACTTGTTATAGTAGACAGTCGGGAAGTTGTCGTGCTAAGGCCCCATAGCACCAGTGCACCAAAACAGCAACCGTCGCTGTTGAAGAGTAGCGTAGATCAAAAGTATCCAAGCTGAAGATACATGAACATTACGAACTACGACCAGATCCGAGCAAATCCACTAAGGACAGATCTGTTGGAGACACACCTCCACACACCCTCCGACGATGCTAAACGCATCACCGGGATGAGTCTTAGGCGGGGAGAACCTTATTCCATCTTCAGGGAGTTGCCGCCGTCTTATTTTTCTGAGCATGAGACAAACCCTAACAAAACTCGAAGGAACATTTAAAACGAAGCCCTCTCGCTGGCAGGGGCAAATCTACTGTACAGGCTTAAGCCTGCCCTCCAACCCGATCAATTAGGCCTTTACTGCTCATGATCAAGGCCCAACCCAGCAAATCAGCTGCTTTTTCGCCCATCTTGGTGCCTCCTCGCTAGTTCGAGCCTGCCCTACGATTACGTTCTAAATTCACTGCTGCTCGTTGGCAAGGGCGGGGATCCACCACACCGCTAGTTCTTGGCTATTTTTCCATGCAACTAAACTTTACATTACAGTACGAACATGTCAACTTTAGGAAACATTGTTGCAGTATCCCGATCTCCTCCGCCTCCACCTCCAGTCCGCCTCTCCAGACCCGATCTCCTTCGCCTCCCCTTCCCTTCAGATCCCGATCTCCTCCGCCTCCACCTCGAGTCCGCCTCTCCAGATCCCGATCTCCTAAGCCTCCACCTCCCATCCGCCTTCCCTTCCCTCTCTGCCTCCCCTCCCGCCGCCGCCGGATCCCGGCTGGGCAAAGCCCGTGCGGGGGGATGATGGCGGCGGCGGCGAGGCGTCCCTCCGTCGCGGTTTGGAGGCGTGGCTGTGACGGTGGATCTTGAGCGGGCGCCTCGGGGCGTGTTGTGTGTGGCCATGGAGCCGGTCACGCAGCGATGTGACCTCCTCTACCTTTGGTTGTCTTCATCGTCGGTCCAAAGGGATCTGGTTGGTGGGTGTTACCTCGCGGTGGCTTTCCGATGGCGGATCAATTGAAGGAGGAGATGGCGGCCTAGCTGCTGAAGTGGGTGAGGATGCTACCATCATCTGCGACACCAGTGGGTGTTGTTTTTCTCGTTGGAGGCGATGGTGAGGTGTCCCTCGCTCCATTGTTTCTGGGGGAAACCTCAGATCTAGAGGAGGTTATCATTGACGGCGGCGCCCGTGGGCGTCGTAGCCCTCGTTAGAGGCGTTGAGGGGCCTCCTGGATCGGATGATGGCGATGTCTTCATCGTCACCCGCATGGGGGCATCATCTTTGGAGACATCCATCGGCTGGACGAACATGTGGACGGCTTGGTGGTGGGCGCCGTTAGGTGGTGGAGTGGTGCTTCATCCTACACATCGATGGCGGCGGATCTAGGCGGCGTGGCGCAGTGGAGACTCGGTGTCCGATGGGTGGCGATGGACTCGTGCAGGAGGACGACGCTATTTGGCGTCATGGTGGCGTCAATGGGAGAGATGCCTGAGGATGGATCGATGGATGAAGGAGGTGATAGGCCTTGCAGCGTGCGCATGTGGTGCCCACTGAAAATGCACCGGACCAGTTTGTAACCCAGTCCTGTATTATGGCTTGGATGGGGCATCCGGCATTAGATGTTAGGTGTTGGTGCGATGTCCGTTTGGTATTAGGTTCAGACATTCGGCATCCCTTCATCACGGGGATAGGAGTAGTGACATGTGTTGTCAAGATGATGGTTTCAGGCTTACTGATGTATTACCTTGTAAAGACTGTGAATAATTAATAAAATGGCTGCATGCATCACCCAGATGCAAAGTTCGGGTATCCTCCTTTTCAAAAAAAATCACCGTTACATAGACAAGCATCAGTGATAGGAGACTGGGCGATAGATGATCGGAAAAAATAGCGGCTCGGGCGGACCTTGCGCGCCGCTGCGACCGGCTCCCTCCCGCCTCCTCCCCCACCTCGCCACCGCTACAGGGCGCCGCGGGCAAAGCCCACACGGCGTTGACGGCGGCGGGGCTGTTGGGTAACGTAGTAATTTCAAAATTTTCCTAAGCACACGCAAGATCATGGTGATGCATAGCAATGAGAGGGGAGAGTATTGTCCACGTACCCTCGTAGACCGAAAGCGGAAGCGTTATGACAACGCAGTTCATGTAGTCGTACGTCTTCACGATCGACCGATCCTAGTACCGAACATACGGCACCTCCGCAATCTGCACACGTTCAGCTCGGTGACGTCCCACGAACGCACGATCCAGCAGAGTGTCGAGGGAGAGCTTCGTCAGCACAACGGCGTGATGACGGTGATGATGAAGCTACCGGCATAGGGCTTCGCCTAAGCACTACGACAATATGACCGAGGTGGATTATGATGGAGGGGGGGCACCGCACACGGCTAAGAGATCAATGATCAACTTGTGTGTCTATGGGGTGCCCCCCTCCCCCTATATAAAGGAGTGGAGGAGGGGAGGGCTGGCCCTCTACTATGGCGCGCCCTGGGGAGTCCTACTCCCACTGGGAGTAGGATTCCCCCCTTCCAAGTGGTAGGAGTAGGAGAGAAGGAAGGGGAAGAGAGAAGAGAAGGAAGGAGGGGGCGCCGCCCCTCCCCCTAGTCCAATTCGGACTAGGCCTTGGGGGGCGCGGCCTGCCCTAGGCAGTCCCTCTCTCTCTCCCCTAAAGCCCAATAAGGCCCATATACTCCCCGGCGAATTCCCGTAACTCTCCGGTACTCCGATAAATACCCGAACCACTCAGAACCTTTCTGATATCCGAATATAGCCTTCCAATATATCGATCTTTACGTCTCGAACATTTCGAGACTCCTCGTCATGTCCCTGATCTCATACGGGACTCCGAATAACCTTCGGTACATCAAAACACATAAACTCATAATACCGATCGTCACCGAACGTTAAGCGTGCGGACCCTACGGGTTCCAGAACTATGTAGACATGGCCGAGACACGTCTCCGGTCAATAACCAATAGCGGAACCTGGATGCTCATATTGGCTCCTACATATTCTACGAAGATCTTTATCGGTCAAACCGCATAACAACATACGTTGTTCCTTTTGTCATCGGTACGTTACTTGCCCGAGATTCGATCGTCGGTATCTCAATACCTAGTTCAATCTCGTTACCGGCAAGTCTCTTTACTCGTTTCGTAATGCATCATCCCGCAACTAACTCATTAGTCACAATGCTTGCAAGGCTTATAGTGATGTGCATTACCGAGAGGGCCCAGAGATACCTCTCCGATACACGGAGTGACAAATCCTAATCTCGATCTATGCCAACTCAACAAACACCATCGGAGACACCTGTAGAGCATCTTTATAATCACCCAGTTACGTTGTGACGTTTGATAGCACACAAGGTGTTCCTCCGGTATTCGGGAGTTGCATGATCTCATAGTCCGAGGAACATGTATAAGTCATGAAGAAAGCAGTAGCAATGAAACTGTAACGATCATAATGCTAAGCTAACGAATGGGTCTTGTCCATCACATCATTCTCCTAATGATGTGATCCCGTTCATCAAATGAGAACACATGTCTATGGTTAGGAAACATAACCATCTTTGATAAACGAGCTAGTCAAGTAGAGGCATACTAGGGACACTTTGTTTTGTCTATGTATTCACACATGTACTAAGTTTCCGGTTAATACAATTATAGCATGAATAATAAACATTTATCATGAAAGAAGGAAATAAATAATAACTTTATTATTGCCTCTAGGGCATATTTCCTTCAGGGGCTGTCTCCTCTCGCGCGCGCCTCGACGGATCTCGAGCGGCGGCGGCTGATGCGTGTACGTCGGTGGCGCGGGGCTAGGAGCGGGGCGCGGTCCGCTGTGCCTTGCCTCGCGTGCCGGGGTCGCCTTCAACACCACTGGAGGCTGGCAACTGTGGCTGGGGGCGGCGGCCGGTGCTCGCAGCGACCGGATGCCGGGGCGGCGACCCTGGAGCTTGGCGGTGTTCGTCACGATCTGGCGCGCGGCGGGAGTGAGCTGCAGCTACAACTTGGTTGTGGCTATGCAGGCGCGAGGCGACAAGTGGTGGTCACGACGGGCAGCCAGGCTTGGCTGCGTAGGTTGCCGGAGGCCGTGGATCTGGCGGGTCCATTGTGTTTGTGTGGTGCGGCGGCTGCTGCACCAGGAGGTGGAGCCGGTGGACGTCGACTGAGGATTGTGTGCTGTGCAGTGCTTCGGATCCGCTCGGATTCTGAGGTGTGGAGGAGCTTCGGGCGAAAGTCCAGCACTGACTTTGGGTCGATGCCGGCAACAGTAGCGCCATGGCCATGTTGTCGTTCCCCTTCTTGAAGGTGTTGCCGTGGAGCTCCATTACACGACTCTTCGGGAGAAATCTAGTTTCGGATGGCCGAAGCGACCGATGACGGCGGCTACGTCGTTTCCTTCTTTGAGGCATCACCTTGGAGAGTCAGCATATTGCGGTTTGCACGGATCTCTTCGTCGGCGGGGACAGTGGACGTCGGGGCGGTGGTTCCAGATGGTTTCTGATTGTGCACCGAGATGGCGATCTCGGGGACAATGCGAGTGACATCTCTATGAGGTTGAGCTCTATCTCAACATTGGTTGGGTGGCATCCTTGTCCCGCTTGGGCGGTGGGGATGTCGGCTCGGTCGACGCGCCCCAGAGGGGGCGGTCTGACTTTATGTCGGGGCGGCGGCCCCAGATGTGGTGCGACGTTAATGGTATACAAGCGGTTGCCCTGAGCAGCGTGGGCTGCGGGCAACTGGGTTGTGCGGCGTTGCTGCTCTAGGGGAGCGGCGGTATGTCGGGGCGGCGGCCCTGGAAGGCGGTGCCGGTGGAGTGCGCTGGGCGCGACGGAGCGGTGGATATCGGGGCGGCGGCCCCGAGAGGATCACTATGGCGGCCAGGCTTCTGTGGCAATGATGATGGTGGGAGCGATGTCGTTGACGGGGCAATGGTTGCGGTAGTCGGCTCTTCTCCGGCGTGTCCGCGGTATTGCCTCGGTTTGTTTGTTGCTGTGGAGTCGAAACTGCGGCGGCGGGGCCCTGTGGTATACGATGACTGGCTGCATGTGGCCCGTTCGGCGATCTTCCGTGGCGCCAGCTTTCGCCTAGTTTTGCTCTTCTGAGTTCTCCGTCAGAGTCGGAGCCGCGTTCTCTGGCTGTAGGTCGCATGTTGTCGATGAGGGTGGGCTTTGCCCCGTGTTTCAGTCTTTGATGGGTTTGGCCCTTGTTGTTCCTGTTTTTGCCCGGTTTTTCATAATTAACTGAATAATTCTCTTCTACTTAATTAATAGATGAGGCGATGCTCAAAATAAAAATTTAATAGATGAGCCAAATCTTTGCCTCCGTTCCAAAAAATAGATGATCGGACACAGTCGCTGGTGTAAACACCACTGGCGGGCAGAAACTTAGGTCCTCACTGTCACCGATGACTTTGACACATAGACGTGCTGATAAAAAGAAAACATCACCGGCGGCTTGTTACCGCGGATGGGCATGGACTAGTGACGGGACGGAAACGTCTTGTTACAATGCGTGGGGACCTCGCAGCGTGAGGATCTCGAGTGAAGAGCTCAATTTGAAGAGTAAGATATCGGTGGATGTACGGACTCCCATAACATTGTTTTGTGTCCTTTGTTTCTTATTTTATCTTTTTGCGATGGTACTTGTGCAATTATCTCGGGTAGAAATTGCATTATTTGCTTGTCTTCATAGAATTTCTTTAGCTTTGCATATCTTGTCTTGTTGGCACAACTAATTGACCCTAGTTGATTTAGGCTTTGAACTTGTGAAAGAATAAAGCGTCTAGTTATATTCTGCAATTAAATTAGGCCTAAATTGTAAAAAAAAAAAGCCTATTCACACCCCATCCCATTCATAGGCAATATCCAAGGTCTCTCTTGCTTTGGCTTTACCGGCTGGAAGCAAGATTGATAGCTAGTGGTTTAGCGTATCGAGACACATTTCGTTATTATAGTATAAATTAACCATTGCATGCTTCGTAATTTTTGGGACAAGGGTCTAAATATAAAGTAAACATAAAAAAAATGTAGATGCAGGTTTCCCCTATGAAGGATTCCCAAGGAAATCGCCATCCCTATGCGTAAACTGCTAATGCTATTTTCGGTGCTTTGAGGGATGTAGTGTTTGAGTCTGATCATGCCCCTCGATAATGTCAATGAGGTTTTGACAAAGCTTAAAAAGAGATACGATGTTTCCAAGATTTACGAGGATGATCACTTGTTTTCATGGTCATTGGTTGAGGATTGCTCGACGACTTCCACCTCTGACCATGTTGATTTTCCTCCGCGCCCACTTCGCCAACGTGTGACCAACATGTTTATGCAATGTATGTCTGAATGAAATGTGTTACATATTTGTGCAATGTGCTTCCTCACCACAGACACCTCACTATATACAGCTGCCTTTTCTTGCTACGAAATCGTTCTTGAATATGAATCTGTTCAACCTCTATCTAATCTGTTACAATTAATCAAATGTTCACAGTTGAATTCACCCTTTTGCTATAAAAAAGGCCGGGTTTTGTTAGCCCTGCTAAGCAAGCCACCGTGGACGTCATCCCCTAGGCGACTCCTTACAAAATATTAATAGAGCTACTGACAGGTAAGATTGATTAGTGTTAATACTCTTACCTAAGCTAGGAGTAGCTAGGATATAAAACGCCCCCACATGGAATTTGAGGGATATCCATTCCCGGTGCATGACCCAAGAAAGGAGGGAGGAAGAACACCGAAGTCTTCGACCCACATTTGTATATACATCATGATCGATGTCACTATGGCTAAACAATAAGTGTACCGATTGTGCACCAAAAACATACTACCACTGCATCAGTACATAGGATATTTCTCAGTTCTCCCTCTTTGCGAAAGGGAAGCTGATTGATTAGGCATGCTGAGATTACGTCCTAACTCGATGCTCACAGGAAAGATTGATAAACATTTGTGTATTGTTTGACATTTTAATACATTTGACTCCTGAAATACATGAAACGCAATGAAAGCAACACTTATCTTACAGTGGATACGTCTATTGTGTTTCTCTGTTTACCACGAGAACGATGGATATTGTACTATTTACTCCCCTCGTCTTGGTTTATGTAGCATAATGTATTTTGAGGTTTAAGTTTGACTATCAGCTTGACAAACAAAACAAGAGTTATGTGCCATAGATAGTGGTATATAAATTTTTATGATACACGACTCATATATTATTTTGTCAATTTGACAACTATTTTTTTTGCGGAATACTAATTGACAATCAAAGTAAAAACATGAAATTCAGGGGAGCTATATATAATAGTATAAAATAGACAGAAACAGAAGGAGTAGTTTATACAAAACTGACCAGAAAACATGTAAAGCAGACACCGGGGACACAATTATCATGATCCAATCCAATAATCCAAAGAGGTATTTGGACTCTCAACCCATGAAACGTCCCGCGAAAATGACATGGAAATCCACACAACCAGCCCACCAAATACTCCCACGTAATTGTCTAATCAGTGTGGGGGGCGTCATTAGCCACAGAGGGAGACGAGGTGCAACACTGCTATAGGCTGACGGTTGGACGCGAGATCTTGCAGTTGGCTAACCATCCGATTAGTTAAGCTGTCCAAATTAAGGAATCGCACGCAGCGATAATACGGGCCGATCGGTCGAGCTTGACGTATGCCTCCAATCCAGCTAATGATCCAGCTGGCTCGTACTACCGGCTGATTTGCTAGTAGGTAGGATGCACAGTGCCACAGGTACGCATGTAGCTTGTGCGTGTCCGTACGTCCTCGGCAACCGCCGCTCTTCTGCGTGTTCACATGCGTGCTGCTAACAGTGTTGATAATTTGATATGATTTTTCAAAACATACGTACTACTGCAGAAATTCGCACGGGCACGCGAGTGCGGGGCACTCACCTGCCAAGCCCTGCCGTCGCTTGATTTGCCTCGCAATTCACAAAGTAGTTGAACCGAGGGCACAATAAAAAAACATCTTTTAAAAGGCTTTTAGTTTCAACGATGAAACCACGGTTATTTCACCTAAAAATGCCAAGTTTCAGCAAGTTTCAGATATATTATTTTAAGCAATTTTTTCAGTCGGTCGTACATACAAAATATTTGATTTTCATCGGTCGCTCGTTCTAGGTTATCAACATTGAAACTTAACATCATGTCAAAAAGAAAAAACGTTGAAACTTAACATGATTTTTTAAAGTTGTCAAAATGTATCCAAAATAGATCTTATTTCAAAGCGCTGGTCACGAGAAACACGAATATGAAAACATAACTTAATTTAAAATTTTCATTAAAAAGATATATAACTTTGAAAATCAAAAGCCAAAATAAAAATCAGCACCAAGGACCTTAATTTTCCCCGCACTTGCGTGCCGCAAATCCTTGTTCCATGTTACTATATATGGGTTAAATGCTGGTACATGTCTCCAGAAATGTCGCCATCCTATGGATTTTCTTAAGAATTGCCATCCAATGCTAATTAGGTACCACTAGCCATTTCGGTGGTATCTTGATTTTCTAACCATACTGGGCCATAGGAACATGCCTATATTGATATGCATGGAAATGGTATGCATGGTTGGAGGTTAGCTCTAATGTAACTATCAAAGTTCCTCCTTTTTGGGAAACCTGTCATCATGGCTTCATATGTACGGAAATAAGTATAGATATTTTTATTACTATGGACACAGCACCACAAAAGCTAAAATAGAAAGTGAAAGAAACACGTGATTAAAATGTCATAACCTTGATGGTTGTGTGCATCATGATAATGCAAGGCCGGAGTCTTCACCCTTTCAAAAAATGAATAAATGCCATGACCTTGGTGTATAGATGAAAACCAAATAAAGGCATAGCCTATTGTCTTATACGGAAATATCACACCAACTTGAAGTGGGAAGGTGCGTGAAACATGCAAATAAATTATTTTGTGGGATGTGCCATCTTACTAGTTAGGACAACTCCAACGCGTCCCTAAACGTTCGGATTTTTCTGCCATCCAACACGTACCTTAAACGTCTGTGAACATGGCCGGGCACCCAAAATCCCATAAACCAGTTGCAAAGTTGGGGGAGGTGTACGGGCATCTGGACATCCCCATCCCACCCAAAAACTCCACCTGGACCCCTTGTTTCCCCCCCTCCGTCCCTCCTCCCTTCTCTGCTATGTTCCCTCCCAGTTTGACGCCGTTGTTGTGCCAGCCGATCGCCATTCAGGCCTTACCGGACCTCAACGACTACTCCACAGTGTCAGGCCCGCTCTGCCAACGCTGCCGATCCACCCCTAATCCGACCTCTGCCCAGCTACCCTCCGCTCCTGTAGATGACGCCCAACAAATGTTTGGCCAAATGCCATAGCCAATTTTTTTTTTGTTCTTTGAAGCAAACACGATGGAGTCAAACATGGAGTATTTCTCTGGGAAGTTCATGGCTTTGTGTTTGTTAGATGAGGACTGAGGATGAAACGGTCATGATGAAGGCAATCTTACAGACATGCACCGTACGGAGGAGTATCTTCTCATTTACAAGAGATCAATCAAGGGGCATCGAGTGTCAAACCAGAATCGAACATGGGGCATTCGAGGCTCTTGGACGACTACTTCAACAAGATGCACTATCTGAGTCATTTTTCCGCCATCGCTTTCGTGATCATGCAAAACATGATTGTAGATGATGAGTGTGATGGAGTTCGTCACGCTCTGGAATTAGAGCACATGTGTGATTCTCCCAACTTCCAACACAGAATTCGGCGACATTTCAAGATTTCATCCAAATGCATTAACATATTCGCATCGCGGAACCCATTAGCAGCTTCAAAATGATCCGATTGAGCATCTGTGGGTGCTTCAAGGGGACAACAAGAACATATGTTATACTAAGTTGAATTGAAATTTGAATCATCATTTTATTTAAAATCTTCATATTTGGATTATAATATTTACATTTCATCAATTGTAGTAGAATATTTACAGCATATTTATGGATGAATTGTGCGGACGATACAATACATTGGGGGTGGCCCATCGGCCAGGAAGCCCGGTGTTGGGCCGGCCTTAGGGCCCAGGGGGACCTGGCGACGACACGGCTCAAGGAGGCAGACCAGGGGCCAGGTTAGGAGCAAAGACGTCATCTTGGAGTGCAAGCCAAGGATCCCTCATGCATGAGATCGGTTAGGAGCCATGTAAATGTGACGCCCCCGACTTAATCGTCCACTAATCATATACGCAAATGCGCACGATCAAGATCAGAGACTCATAGGAAGATATCACAGCACAAATCTAGACACAAATTCAAACATAAATCTTTATATTACAAGCCAGGGCCACGAAGGCTCGAATACATAAGTCAACAGAAACAACATCATCTGAGTACAGACATAAGTAAACAAGTTTGCCTTAAGAAGGCTAGCAAAACAATGATATCTAGATTGAAAAGGTGCATGCCTTCTGTATGAGGCTTCCTAACTACTCCTGGTCGTCGGTGGTCTCCACGTAGTAGTTGTAGTCGTCGGCGGGATGCTGGATCGTGGGCTCCGTCATCTGATCACATCAATCGGGTAAATGGAAAAAGGTAGCAAAGCAACCGCGAATACTCATCCAAAGTACTCGCAACACTTACATCAGATCTATACTAAGTATGCATCATTATCAAAGGGAAGGGGTTGTATCTGTGGACTATACTGCAGAATTGCCAGAATAGAGGAGAAGGCCTAGCCTATCAAAGACTAGCATCTTGTAGCGTCTTGCAACATTAGAAGAGTGTCAATTAGTATAACATAAGTAACAAGTATGTAGTAGCAAAGCTCAGAGATCCTTCCTCGACTCCCTACGAGAAAGCGATCCCGAAGCCATCATATCCATTTAGTGTCTCAAGTATCGAGTTCTAGTTGTAATAGATCAGGATAGAACATCGAGCATCCGTTACTGTGGACACGGCTATTCGAATAGATATACTTCCCTGCAGGGGTGCACAAACTTACCCAACACGCTCGATTAACTCCGATCGAACACACTTTAGAGATAGGGGCAGGATTCCCATCCGAGGCAGGGACCGAGGAGAGATCACCCGGGGTCGTAACGTCGGGGCCTTCCGGCAACGCCAGAGACCCCGGCCCGCGTTCTCAACGGCAATCGGCCCGGAAGTTGGGGTTCCGTTGTCGGGAGTCTCCGCCCCTGGATGGAGGTCCAACTTGTCAAGATAGGCCTCCGAAGGTCATGATCTGACCTGGGGCATAGTTTTCCACGGAGGCCAGATGGCTAGTGGAGTTGGCACAGAAGGTCATGCTGCCGAACACAAAAAGTTGGTCGGGGACGTAAACGCTTCCGCAGCCGCTATCGCAGTTGATCTGTAGATGAGCCATCGATCTTTCTATCGATCCCATAGCGGAACTCTCAATGAAAGCACCAGTGTAGGTGTAATAAACCGACATACCTCGAGGTAGGGGGTCCCAAGCTGTGGATCTTAGGCAGATGGTAACTAGAACATGGGAGATGATGTTTACCCATGTTCAAGCCCTCTTAATGGAGGTAAAACCCTACGTCCTGCTCTTGTTTATATTGATGAAAATGTTAGAAGTACAGAGTTGATCTACCTCGAGATCTATGGATGTGGTCTAACTCTAGGGCAAGGAGAATGTTATTGCGCTGATGTCCCCTCTATGGGCTAAACCCCTAGGCTTATATACACACAGAGTGATGAGCACATCACTAATAAAGTTACACCCACAGCCCCTACTGATACACATACATGACCAATTACTAGAGCTCGCGCACACCAATTAAATTCACTACTAGGAAAAGGCCTGCTAGTGGCGCACTACAGGTGCGCCACTAGCACCACGCCATTAGATTTTATTACTAATGGCGCACCATGTAGTGCGCCATTAGTATACCATACGGTGCGCCATTAGAATGCCTCCTAGGGGGCCATATTTAACCATGTGCTCTGGCTTACTAATGGCGCACTTGTTGATGATGCGCCACTAGTGTGCATTTTGCAGTGCGCCACTAAAGTGCTGGGTGGTGCGCCACTAGTATGAATATTAGGGATTATTTTCTTTTCTTTTCTGATATTTGCACAGGTTACAAAACATATTACTGCACAGAATATAGACAGCACAACATATAAACAGCAGAGTTATCGAATACAATAGAAGATTAGTCTCCGAATACAATTCATCATATTAGTCTCCGAATTCAAAAGACCGAACAAAGTTAGAACATTACAAGTCTCAAAACCGCGAGTAGCGAGTTTGTCTTCACATTACAAGTCGATATCGATCATCTAAACTACCATCACATAGAAGAGAGCTGCGGTCATCACGATTAGCATCATCGCGATGAAACTGGTCTTCATCTGGTTCCTCCTCCGCTCCCTCCTCTCTCCCGCTAGATAGCGCGCGTATCTAGCTTCCGCCTCCGCCCTAGTGGTGTACCCTTTGTAACTGTTACCGCTGAAACGGTGAACCTGTCTCCGACACTCCTCCCAGTCGTCGTAGACTCCGGGAACCTTACCCTTGTACACGACATACGATGGCATTTCTATGCACTAGCCAAACAAAACGTTAGTAGCAATTCACAGACAATACATAAGCAATATATAAGTATGCAACAAAAGGATCAGAAGAGAAAAGCAACACATTAATAGCACGATTCATGGTCCTACTAATAAATAGCATCGATTACATATAAGTTGAACGACTGTCCAAACCAAAGAGAGATACAAGTTCATTAAAGTTTAATATTACAACATGAGCCAATCGACATTTCAGAACTACATAGCATCACTACTTTCGACTCGACTCAGGGACCGGAGCGTGGATGAAGCCGCCGTCTTTCGTGATGGTCATGAAATCGCGGGCGTTGTCAGCCTGCATTTGTAGCGTTGTTTCTATCTCACTGTTGGACGGTTGATGTCTGAGATAGAACTGCCCCGAGGTACGAAGGACATCTTGATGGATGATTTCCGCAAACTCCGACTGGATGCGAAAGAATTCTTGTCTGATGTCCGCGTCCTGGATTGCCGACAAGCGTGCGACCCAATCTTTGAGATTATTTGGTAGTAGAAGGTGATTATGGTCCCATACGATCGCCCGCATGTGATCGAGGGTGTAGTAGGCGTCCTTCTGACCGCCAGGCGGCTGCTTGACACAAGGGAACGTCGTATTGTGGCTGAAGATGTGCTTGCCGTACCTACGAACTGGCCTGCTGAAGGTGCCTCTAGATCTGACGTAGCCGGGGAGAACATCATCAAGAACTTTCTTGATATTTGTGTAGTCTTTCTTCGACTGACGGTCCGGGTCGAAATACGTGGCCATGGAATATTTCGGGCTTAAGAGGATGAGTGTGCAATGTGTGTCACTGCACAAAACACGGAATGTTAGAAAAAAAAGAACGATCGAAATCTAAGAAATCATATGTTACGGGGCGGTGAGGGGATGACTTACTCGGGAAAGTAAGGCACGAGGAAGTTATCCTTATCTGGGTTTGCCAGAATGACGCCTTCGAGGTATGAACTCGCGACTTGCCGGTCCCCAGCGCTGCCCAAGATCTTGGCACGCATGTAGAAGGGGTCGACTATCACGGTGTCCGGGGTCTTGTCTCTAATGATCCGCATCTCCATACTCAGCGAAAATAGCCGAACGAAGGTGTAGTGCAGCGGATGAAGCTTAAACATAGCGAAGATGTCATCAAACCGCAGGACGATCGTACCCCCGATGGCGCTATCCACAAAGCCCTTGCCCTCTGGCACCTTGGCCACGAAAATCTGGTATGCCACATTATTCTCGGAGAGACGCCGCTTCTCCAAAGAAAGAACACTGTCATGCAGACTCCGCATAGCACCGGTTGCAGCATTGAGCAGATTAGTCGGTAGCATCGGCCTACCCGCCACATGCACCTTCCTCGAGATATCCTTAGGTGAAGGTGGCCCGTCCTGAGCACAGATCGTACTCGGTGCCGGCTGGCTCGCACCGCCCTTGTTATTCTTTCGTTTCCGTCCCTTCTTCCTCATCTCCTGTAATGGGATCGAGTTCTGCTCAGAGACCGCCTTCTTGAGTGTGTTGGGGCTGATAATATTCCGCACCTCGGCTATCTGAGGCTCGGTGAAGGCGGCAACTGGAGGCGTCTCCTGAGAACTGAACGCCAGACAACGCCTGTTGCAATTGGGTTTCTCCGCGGTACCAGCTAGATCGCGGTCGTCTTTTTCAGGGTTGGGTTCTTGAGAAGGAGGCCCGAAGAATTCGTCACCGTACCCATGTTCGGCAAAGTACTTATCGATGTTGGTAAATGTACCGTCATTGTTGTCGTCGTCGTCCGGATCCTGTGCCATATGCATGTCCGGATCCTGTGCCATAGGGATGTCCGGCATGTCCGGTAGCGTTGCAGCGGTCTTGCCATGGCTTGGCGCCGGCACGACTGGCGGTGTTGTCTGTGGGGTGGTGTCCCCCGCCCCCAAATGAATCTGTCTCTTCGGCCAAAGCAGGGGCCAGCTTACGCAGGCGCTGAGGGTCATCACATCATCTTCGTCGGCCCCGGTGGGTCGAATCGGAGGTAACAACTCGTCGCAGCCTGGCAGCACCCGAACCAGTTCAACCCTATACACGATGGGTGGCATCGGATTACCGTGGAACACGGGGTTGCCCGGTTGAACGATTCTGCTCTTGGCGACATCGATCAACTCGCCGCCCACGAAGTGCAGGAGAGTGCATGGAACGTCGGCGGTGCCCTGCGAAAACATGTAGGGCATCAGGGATGCCCAATCAAAGGCAAGGAGATGAAGTCATCGGCCGAGAGGCTTAGTTACCGTGATGGCGTCGAGCTCGGCTAATGTCGAGGCACCGCCAACGGTGGGCGTGCAACTGACGGAGGGGCCGCTTGCTGCCGAGGGGCCGGCCGGCGTACACCCGGGTGCATTAAGCTCCAATGCCCGTGCCGGCGCCGGAGACACCAATACCGCCTCCACCGGAGACACCAATGGTGCTGCCTGCGCGTTGTGCAAGTTGCTGGCCGTGAAGCTGGGAATCAGGGGTGGCCCCTGTTGGCCGCCCGCAGTCCACGCCTGCAGCCCCTGAATCAAGCTAGGCACAATGGCGGTGAGCGTCATTCCCAGTTGTTGTTGCACTTGCTCTTGGACAATCTCCGGAATCCGCGCCACTTGTGCCTTGAGTTCTTGAACCTCGCGCGACTGGCTTTCCGAGCTGGTCTTTTTCTCCTTTCGCCCACCAGCGTTATAGTATGACGACCATTTTGTGGACAAGCCTTTGCCGGCCACACGACCAGCTGACGACGGCTTACTGAGCTTATCCTTGTTTTTCATTATGTTCAACGCCCTATTTAGAGTGCTGTCCCAAGCTGGGGAGCTCTAAGACGACCCCGCGCTACTGCTTTCAGTCTCCTGCGGAAGGAATGTGAACCATTTAGAAATTTGGCTTCATTAATTAGAATGCAACCATATGGAGCTAATTACGCGGGGGTGTATTCCTTACCAGAACACGCTCAAGCGCCTTGGTATTTGGATCCGTGGTAAGCTCCTTTGTTACCGGGTCCTCCTTGTACCGGGCCCTGACATAGTTCCTGGTCTGCTTCTCACGGTATTTCTCGAAGCGGGGCGGTAGGCCTTGCTCGGCACGCTCCGCGTCCTCCTTGTCCCATATAGGTTCCGCCACTCTGTAACCGCCGGGACCGAGTTTGTGGACCCCTAAGTTCAAGTCCCGCATCTCTTTCCTCCACTCACTTGATTCCTCGGATGCGCCGCTCTCGCACTTGATCTTGAACTCCTTGTAGTCATCTTCGCTGATCGAAGGATTTTTCGCCTTGATCTTCTCATAACTATCACCTTTGTTAATCATTCTCTTCACCACGCTTCTCCAAGTAGACAGGGCCGTGCTCATCTTCGTGAGGGCGGCACTGTTCACTTTATTCCCTGAGAGGCATGTGTTTGCAAAGTCAGCGGGGAACTTGTATTGTTCGTGCAGCTTCGTGAAGAGGAGGTTGCGCAAATTCCGTCGGTCCTTATGCCTTAGGTTCTCGGTGTTGATCGAGACGGTGCTCCGGAGAATGCACCCGAGCTGAACGAGTACCCCTTGACTAATTCTTTGGGCGCCGTTGGATCCCCGTCGCAGTTCACTTCAGTAAATTCCTCCTTGATGGTGCCGAGCACGTTCGGGCGCCGGTCCTTCCGTTGCCCTTCGGTTGGCTGCCATCTGTGCGTGCGCTGCCATCATCAGTGGTGGCATCCTCGGCGGCACCATCAGTGGTGTCATCCCCGACGCCACTAGGGGTTGTGTAGTCAGGATCGGTGTCTTCCGCGGCGTCCTCATTGCGGTGAGGTTCTTCCTCCATCTCCTGGGACAGCTCCCAGAATGCCTTGCCACCCGAACCGTCGGCCTCATCGTTGTGGGCCATGTTTCGCTCTAAATAGGAAAAAAGTTTGGTCAAAAAGTTGGTTATTGTCAAGGAACAAAATCTCTAAGTTGACCAAATAACCTAATTCTCGAGGAATTTGATGTTAGTGTGTTGTTGCTAAGGTCCAAGTCCCTTCCTAACCCCCTTCTTCTTGTCTCCTCTCACTATCTCTCTCACACACATGGCAAGCAAGGGTGTCTGAGTGTGTGAAAAAATACTAAACTAATCCCAAGGGCTGAAAATTGATCATTTAGGTTTTTATCGACACCGAGGCACCCTAAAAGCCAAGGTTTTATCATTTAGGGTTTGACTCTTGGCTAACCAACCTCACCTCCTCCTCCTCCTCCTCCTCCTCCTCTTCTTCTTCGTCGTCTTCCTTTGATTAAATGGATTTCCAGGATGTAGGTGGATTCATGTGTATATATACACCTACACTAACTACTAGCCAGCCAGTGTGTTTAGACTAGATCGAGGGGTATTGTCTTCTGTTGTGTCATTTTCATAGTTTCTTTCAGATCACAGTGGATGAGGAGCTTGATTGGTTACTTTAATGGCGGTCAGGGCCAGGTAGGGGAGGTGGGCAGGCAGGACAGGAGCGAGGTCAACGGCTCATGGATGGCTCACACGTGGCCGCCCCCAGCTCCAATCGTGAGATTACACAGGCAAATAAACAAAGAGGATCCTACTTAATTAAGTACTAAGATACCCCGGCCCATGCATTAGTCGCAAGTACCCCATATGTCCTATTTTTAGCAAAGTCATGCTAAAATTCACGGAAAATTTCAGCATGACCTTTGCTGAAAATAGGACATATGGAGTACCCGAATTTGCCGGAACGGAAGTTAATCGACATTCCGGCAAACTCAAGGGCCTCTCGGGGTACCTGCAAAATCATTATCCCCGCGTAATGAAGTCGCCAATGGGTCATTTCAGAAGATCACAAGTAGCATCATCACAAGTACAGCAGCAACAGCAGTGAATACAGGCATAACAGCAGCAGCAACAGATTTTATTAACTACTGTCAACATCACATTGAAATCACATCACATTGCCTACAAACAACGGTTCTTTCCTTTCTTTTCATTTTTGCCAAGTGATAGCAAATGATTAGCCACTTATTAATCGAGATGAAAAAGAAAGAAGCTCCATCTACTCTAAATGAGAGATAACTTGTTGAGGAACCACAACAATCAATAGTAGTAGTTTGTTTGAATTAAAAGAAAGAAGCTCCATCTACTCTAAAAAAAAAACTCTCCGCTTCATGTCTTGGCTACTGAAACTTCTTCGCTATGATATTAATAGTAGTAGTTTGTTTGAATCCTTTTTTTAGATAAAAGGCATTTGCCCAGATTTATTCAAAGCTGAAGGTTCAGTACTACAAGATAGCCAAACTTTCAGGGGGGATACCTGGTTACAGTAGTAGTTTAACTGTAACTGCATTTTGGTTTCAGAAGTAAAAGTAAAACGTGCATGTGAAATAGCTTATGTTCCAACAAAATTGAGCTTGGATCAGTACACACACACTACTTGTTCCCAGTAGCTATTTGTAGTAGTTGCAGGAAGATCAAACCTACAACAAGACATCACCGGAAACACGACTGAAAATATATAAAAAATCCGATAAATATTGTTCATGCGAGGATAAGGAGATGGGGTATTTTGAGGCAATTAGGTATATAATAAAAATATATAGTCTTGAGGTGAAGAGGAAGGTAAGGATAAACTGTTGTCACTGGCAAAAGACAAGTGCAGAACGGACACAATTCTACATGCACAGGTAAATACATCATATATTTATCTCAAAGAATTAGAAAATATCACGCATAATAAACACAGGGTAAAAGGTAGGTATGCATCAGAGACTAGTAAAAATGAGAGATCACACCACGCATAATTAGAGTCTCGCCAAAGCAACATAGAACCATCACAATTAAATACTGTACATGCAAAGTAAGTTCAGGAGAATATGAGAGAAGCGGCATACCAGACACAAGATGATCACAAGCAGCCTCCCCTAGCTGAGAACAACAATCCTCCAGGCTAGAGCACACCAGACACCAAAGCCGGAAGACTAAATAATATGCTCTGAACAGCCGTTGGCACCAATATAAGTATGATGTAAGACAGTAACCTACAGTTACGTTGCCACCAAAAAACAAAAGAAATCAGAGATTCCAAACCAAATAAAGGAAACAAAATTCAATTGTGTTTATCTACTTAGTTCCATGTTAAGATGTTGGAAATTCAAATCAATCCCCCTACTTGTTCCCAGTAGTTGCAGGAAGCAGTCTCAGCTTAAACAAGATAACTCAAGGAACAAGAGTACAAGAGCTTGAAAATTTCATGACCATATCTTGCCTTGATTACTGAAAGTTCAGTGTGATAAGCCCACACAAATGCTGGATAACCAACTTACAGCTGACGCTTCACAAGACACCACAGCTAAGGCTATCATATCAAACATAGGATATGACTAGGTATGAGAACCTACTAGTGTCACTAACTAATTAGCTAACTTTGCTGTTCCCCTACTTTGATAACATATAAAACGAACACATTCATCTCCTTCTCTTCTCCTTGTGTGAAGTACTGTACCATGCCTCTGAGGTAACTTTACTGATGCAGAAACAGACAACTTTTAACTCTATTCACTCTGTGGTTAGTACAACACAACATAATTTTTTTAACAGATGAAGATATCTTTATGTGTATATAAGTAAATTAATCGCCTAGACACGCCAATCGTTCAGTGGACACTAGGTTATTTTGACTCTGGTAGGCGATGGAATCAACTCCGTCACTGGTTTTAAGGCCGAAACTGAACAGTTGGCTAGAGGGCTTGAATCGACCTCTTACTAGAACGAACGAGCTGCATAATACGTTACCTGGTGGAGGCGGCTCGCCGCAGCAGGGGCCTTGCGCCGGGGAGGACCGGGCGGCCGGGCGGCGTGAGCCGGCACCGGCATGAATCAGCTCTGTCAGGTTCAGAAAGTTGAGATCGGATAGCTGGGGGCCGCACCGGCGAGGGTCGCTGGAAGAAGACCGGGGCTCGAAGGAGTAAGCGAGGGCCTCACCTCGAACGGGACGGAGATGGTGGGGGCGGAAGGGCTCGTCGCCGCCGGTGAAGACTGAAGACTACGGAGCGCGAGGGCCGGAACGGGGGAGGCGGCGGGGGCGTGGGGGCGGCGGTGCCGCAGTACTGGTCGGGGCAGTTGGCGGGTCGGGGCAGCTGTGGGCGGGTGAGAGAGATGGGGAAGATAGAAAGGACTGGGGATTTTAGTGGGGGGAAGGGTTAGCAATGGCGCACCCCCGAGCGGTGCGCCATTAGATTTTTTTGATAACAATGGCGCATCCACACGCGGTGCACCATTAGAAATCTTTTTTTGTATAGCAATGGCGCATCCCAGAGAGGTGCGCCATTAGTAATCTTTTTTTGAATAGCAATGGCGCACCCCAGAGAGGTGCGCCATTAGTAATCTTTTTTTTTCTATAGCAATGGCGCTCGGGGGGGGGGGGGAGGGAGGGGGAACCGAGCGAGGAGACATGGGAGGGTGCGGGGGGTCGTCGTCGGCGGTGGAGCGGGGAGGGTGGGGGGGTGCTCGGCGGCGAGGGGGGATAGCGATCGAGATGGAGGGGGATCGAGATCGAGTGTCCTCATGAATATTCAATATTTTTTCATATTGAATATGAAAAAATATCATCAAATTTGAAAAAATATTCATGAATTCAAAAAGTGCCCATGAAATTTAAAAATATTCATGAGTTCAAAAAATATTAACAAATTCAATACTTTTTGTGAGTTAGCAATTCAATACCATAATAAACATAAATAAATATTCATGAGGACACTAGAACAGAAGAAATATCATTTCAATATGTCAAAATACAATCGAGAAATGAAGGCTACAATTTAAATACAATCGATCTTAGCTAGCTATCTGTTCACAATCTTCTTGCCCTTATTTTTCGTAAATGGAGTTCTTCTCTTGAACGGACGTCCTTTAGGTAGGGTGGTCCTGCTTCTTCTTGTGGTGTATGCTGGAACTTCATCGTCGTCATCATGTTCCATCTTTGGGTCGCCGTACTTGTCGAAGTCTTGCTCATTGGCGACTCCATCCATTCCGATGATCTTCCTTTTGCCTCTCCTCACGACAACACGACTGGGCTTTGACGGGTCGGTAATGAAGAAGCATTGGTCTACTTGGGAAGCCAGTACCCATGGCTCATTTTTCGCGGTGACGTTTGCGCCCGCGGTCTTGGATTTGGCTTCGGGTATAACCATGGTGGTGAAATACCGGTCTTCTTTTAGGACGCTCTTGGCCCATCTGACACGGAACATCGGGACCTTCTCTCCAGCGTAGCTCAGCTCCCAGATCTCCTCGATCCTCCCGTAGGATCTGTCCTTGTCGTTACCGGTGTAGGATTCCATCGTTACCCCGGAGTTCTGATAACCATCGCTCTTCATGTCCTTTCGCTCGGTGTAGAATGTGTAGCCGTTGATATCGTACGCCTCATACGTCATCAGGTTGTGCTCGGCGCCCTGTGACAAGGCGAATATGAGTTGTTCTTCCGCGGAAGAATCCTCATGTAAAGGGTACGACAAAAGCTTCTGCTTGAACCAACGCGTGAAACATGAGTTGTGCTCTTTGATTATATCTCCGTCCGTCCTCTGTTGGCCTCGGTCATTGTAGGTCTTCTCAATAAAGGTTTTGTGCTCTACCACCCAAGGATCGACCACGTCTATGTGTTGTAGCGCGACTAGGTTTGCTCTTTCAAATTCGGCGAGTCGACCCTCGAAGTCGACATGCATTTCGCGGCGACCCTCACGGTGACCCCATCCAGCGAGCCTGCCGAGGTGCCTGTTGACGGGCAGACCAACGGGGTTCTCGATGCCTAGATAATTCATGCAGTAGGAGATGCACTCTTCGGTCAGAAAGCCCCTGGCTATGCTTCCCTCTGGACATGACATGTTGCGAACATATCCTTTGATGACACCATTCATCCTTTCGAACGGCATCATGCTGTGCAGGAACATCGGCCCGAGTTGGATGATATCCTCCACGATATAGACCAGCAGATGCACCATAACGTCGAAGAATGCGGGCGGGAAGTACATCTCAAGCTCGCATAGTATCACCACGATCTCTTCCTGTAGCCTTCTGAGTTGCCTCACGCCAACCGACTTCCGAGAGATGACGTTGAAAAAGTTGCATAGGCCAAATAGCGTTTCACGGACGTGCGCGTCCATGATCCCATGGATTGCAACTGGAAGTATCTGCGTCATCAGCACGTGACAGTCGTGAGACTTCATCCCGCTGAACTTCTGCTTTGCTGAGTCTAGGTATTTGCTTATCTTCCCCGCGTAACCGTAAGGAAGTTTTACTCCTACGAGGCAGGTGAAAAACTGATCGATCTCCTCCTGACTTAGAGTGAAGCACGCGGGAGGGAAGTCATTTCCGGTCTTCTTGGCCTTTTTGCCTTTGCGACGACTTTCCGTGTCCTGCTTCGCCTCATCATCATCATCATTAGCGTGAAGCTCCTCCCTGATGCCCATTGATTTCAAGTCCGCCCTTGCTTTCGGCCCATCTTTGGTCCTCTCTGGCATGTTGAGCAGGGTACCAACCAGACTCTCGCACACGTTCTTCGTGATATGCATGACATCAAGGCTGTGAGGCACACGGTGGATCTTCCAGTACGACAAGTCCCAGAAAACAGACCTCATTTTCCATACCTTCAACAGCGACTCTTGCGCCTTTCACTTCTTTCCCGGCTCTGGCGCCTTTTGCTTCTTTCCCGGCAGTGGGCAATCTTTCCAATTTTTCAACAGCTCGTCTATTTCCTCGCCGCTCCTCGTACGCGGCGTCTTCGGGTTTCGGTTTCACCATCGAACAGATCCTTGCATTTCCTCAACGAGTCATCGTCGCGAAGCCACCTTCGATGTCCCATGAACACGGTTTTTGAAGACCCGGGATCTCTATCTAGCTGGCGATACGTTGTGTCATCCATGCACCTGACGCATCCAGAAAATCCGTGGACCACCTGCCCCGCGACATATCCGTAACCGAGATAGTCGTGCACCGTCGTGAGCAGTGCGACTCTCATAGGGAAATATTCTTTCTCTTTGGCGTCCCACGTATTGGCTGGCGTTTTCCACAGCGTGTCTAGCTCCTCTTTCAGCAGTCCCAGATATGGATTGATGTCGTTCCCTGGTTGTTTCGGCCCTTCAATTAGCATACTCATGTGAATGTACTTCCTCTTCATGCACAACCAGGGGGGAAGGTTGTACATCCACACAAACACAGGCCAGGTGCTATGTGTGCTTCTCTGGCTGCCAAACGGATTGACTCCATCGGTGCTCGCGCCCAGCACGATGTTCCTTGGATCGTTCCCAAATTCTGGGTGTTCGAAGTTCAACGCTTGCCACTGGCTCCCATCCTTAGGGTGACTCAGCATCTTGTCTTTTTATTTATCTCCGGATCATTTGCGTCATCTTCTCGCTTCTTCTCCTCCCTATCTGCGTGCCAACGCAAGAGCTTTGCTACCTTAGGGTCCGCAAAATACCGCTGCAGACGAGGAGTGATCGGAAAGTCCCACACCACTTTTTGAGGAGCTTTCTTCCTCTTCTTGTATCGAGTGACGCCGCACACCGGACATATGGTAGACTCCGCGTGCTCGTTCTGATAAATGATGCAATTGTTCATGCACACATGGTATTTCACGTGCGGTAAATCCAGAGGACACACGATTTTCTTCGCCTCCTCGAAACTGGTCGGGCACTTGTTCCCCTTGGGAAGACGTTCGTGCCAGAATGACATGTTCTCGTCGAAGCATGCGTCAGTCATTTTGTGTTTTACCTTCATCTCCAGATCCATGAGCGTTACTTTCAGGCGTGTATCCTCGGGCCTGCATCCTTCATACAATGGAGTAACCACGTCTATCTCCAGTTGATCCAGCTTGGCTTTCTCTCGGGCGACAGCTCTTGCGTTATCCGTCTGCTTGAGAAGCAGCTCTTGAATATGAGGGTCCTGCACCCAGCCCATCGATGGTCCATCGTTGTCTGCTCCGGCATCTTCATCTTCATGATCATGCCCTTCGTCTGCTCCGGCATCTTCCTCATCATCATGTCCGGCATCTTCTACATGATGACTGTGTACTGCATCTACTTCGTGATCATGTCCTGGAGATTCTTCGTCTTCTCGCCCGCCCTCGCCACGGTTGTCTTGCTGCCCTTCCTCATTTCTTGCCGGCCGGCCCCCATGGACGACTTCATAATCATCTTCATCACCTTTCCACCGATAGCCATCCATGAAACCACGCAAGAGCAGGTGGTCCCGCACCTGTACGGAATCCGGGTCCATAAGGCTCCTCAGCTTGCATCTTCGACACAGACATCTTATCTCCGTCTCGTTCTTTTGAAGCATCTCGGCCTTCGCGGAGCTCAAAAACCTATTCACGATGCCTTCGGTTATCGTGCGAACCATGGTCGCCTGCGGGGTAGAGCAAAACGATATTTTAGAACCAAGAAAAAATTTGGCATGACTTTGCCTAAAAATAGGACCAAAAAGAATGCATAGTGCCGAAATTCTCGCCGAAACGGAAATGAATCAACATTCCGGCAAAATATTGGCAACTATCGCATTCCAAATACCGTTACCTGCAAACACAAACATATGCAACACCACAAACATACATAGATCTAGCTAGGCCATAAAAAGTGCATGTGCACGTTGTTGGAGGGAGAAAAAAGTAGATCTACAACATAAAGAAAGCTTTCCCCTTACTTACCTATCAAAAAAAGGTAATTTAACCACTTAATTTGGATGAATCTATGGTGCAAATGAGGTGAGGAGGAGGAGGCAGCTGAGACAAGCTTGGAGGAGGAGGTGGAGAGAATGAAGTGGGGAAAGTGAGTGTGTAGGTGGCTGTCCAAAATATCTAGCTGGTCCCAGGTTACTAATGGCGCACCAGCTGGCGGTGCGCCATTAGTAGTTTTGCAAAAAAAGATAGTAGTGGCGCACGGGGTGACTGGTACGCCATTAGTATTTTTGGAAAAAAAAATGTTAGTAGTGGCGCACCATGGTTGTGGTGCGCCATTAGTGTCTATCACACTAATGGCGCACCAGCACACGGTGCGCCATTAGTATTTTTGGAAAAAAGAAAAAAAATTGTTAGTAGTGGCGCACCATGGTTGTGGTGCGCCATTAGTGTCTATCACACTAATGGCGCACCAGCACACGGTGCACCACTGCTATATAGTAGTGGTGCACCGCATGTCTGGTGCGCCATTAGTGTCCATATTATCTATAGCCCTTTTCCTAGTAGTGATTACCAGGTACTTTCGTTTCTTGGTAATGATTGTAATGTTCATGAGAATATGATGCTGCCTAAATTGGATACATTTGTCTTGCTTACAAATGAAGGGCCTAGCTTGGAGAAGAAGGATGATCATTGGAGCAAGATCAAGCATGGAGATGATGGCATGCGCAAGGGGAACAAGAACGGAGTTACAAGTGATGATTTCAGGACTTTGAAGCCACCATAATGAGTGCGTGAAGCCTTGGACGAAATATACAAGATGCCACTTCATAAATTTCGTCCAGAGGCTATTATAGGTGCCGCGTCACCTTATTATTGGGCCAGGTCCATGTAACTTCGAAATACTTGAGTATAGGCTGTTTTTAGAGTCCGTATGTGTGGGGAACAAGAGTTAGGGTTGGTTTCGGACCCCTCCTCCAAGGGCCACGAAATTCCCCCCCTCTTCCTCCATATATACAGCCCTTAGGGCGTCGTTTAGACTTGGGTTTTGTTTAGATTAAAGTTCGCCATGGCTGCAACTTCGCGTTCTTCGTTTGTGTTCAACGACCAGACAAAGGCGTCACAGAACCCCACCTTGATCAATAAAGCTTTCCTCTTATATTCGCAATATCCAGATTGCAATCTTAGTTTCTTGCTTGTTCTTCGTTTGCCTACAGGAAACAGACCTTCGTGGTCAGGTTGATCGTGCTCCGGCATGGTCAATAACCTCTCAGAGTTGGTTTAGCGATTGCTAAGGCGCGACGTCCTCGCACGTTCGTAGTCGGATCGTCAAAGTTGACTTCCTCCAAAACTATAGCCACAATCTCATCGAAAGACGGGACACCTTTGCCTCTATCATAGAGTAGGGAATCTAGGGTTACAAGGTCGGCATGGAGGCGACGGAAGAGGTCTTGGAGTGTATGGAAAGTCTTTGGTAGATGTAGTCTTGATCTTGCGCTCGAGCATGCGGCCCCCGAAGTCCATCTCACCAGGAATGATGACCCTTCAGCCTAGCCTGAAGTGTGCAGACAAGCTAGGTTGGTACCCCCTAGCCCATGACACTGTCACCCGACCTTCTGTTGATCTAAGAACGGTTAATATGTTGACCTTGATATGTTGTCAGCCCAGGCAATGAATTTGAACTAATTTATGATTATATACCCTAGAGGTAGCACACTCAATTGATCTCACTCCATTATGTATGAACATAACATATGCAATCTGGCTTGCGAATAACACATGGTTCATTCATGAAAGCCGTGTGCCGACCAAAACCGATGCCCCCCTACTACGCGCGTGATGTGAGTTGAGCGTTCTGATTGGCTAGACCCAGACCCCACGGATCATACATGTGCACCATTGGGTGCTCCCAGATCGAAGGACAATCCTCATCCCTTTCATCAGCACATGCAGTTGCGGTTGGGATTTGATTTATATGCACAAAATGCATGGTAAATGCAAATTAAATATAGCAAACGAGATCTGAAATGCGCCAGAAAATCAAACCTGTGGTATAATGGTCATTGCGTACTGTGGAAATTTTTATGAGTCGAAACGATGAAGTCACTGGCCACTGGAGTTTGAATTGCCACTTCTCCTTTTAGAAACTATGATCCTTCTTGTGAGATTCTCTGGTTTCCAAGGAGCGGTCATCAAAACTTGTGCCAAACTTTACCATTTTTTTCCACGGGTCGTGAGAGCATGCCATGGTGACACATCTATTTTCGTGATTTTCGGACTCCATCTGCATTTTCTGCAATTAAAATACCAACAAGGTCTACGCCGGTGACCGCACCTCGCAGCCGAAATGTTTGAAAATTCTCCCCGCTTCTCGGACAATGAATGAAAACTCGCAAAGCAACATACAAATGATTTGTACACCTTCTTGCTAAGACCCACATGTAGTTGTAGTAGGGCTTTGATTTTATCTGCACTAAATGAATGGTAAATGCAAAAAAATGGCTTAAATATAGCAAACAAGATCTGAAATGGGCCAGAAAATCAAACATATGGTATATTGGTGATTGCTTACCATGGAAAAAAAATCGAGGCGAAACGATGAAGTAACCGACGATTGGAGTCCGAATTGTTGTGTCTCCTTTTGGAAACTATGATCCTTCTTGTGAGATGCTCCAGTTTCCAAGGAGCGATCATAAAAACTTGTGCCAAACTTTATGAAAAAAATTCCATGGGGTCGTGAGAGAACACCATGGTGACACTGATACGTCTCCAACGTATCTACAATTTTTGATTGTTCCATGCTATTATATTATCTGTTTTGGATGTTTAATGGGATTTACTATACCTTTTTATATTATTTTTGGGACTAACCTATTAACCGAAGGCCCAGTGCAATTTGTTGTTTTTTTGCCTATTTCGGTGTTTCGCAGAAAAGGAATATCAAACGGAATCCAAACGGAACGAAACCTTCACGAGGATCTTTTTTGGAACAAACGCAATCCAGGAGACTTGGAATGGACGTCAAGGAAGCAACGAGGCGGCCACGAGGAAGGAGGGCAGGCCCCAGGGGGGTAGGCACGCCCCCACCCTCGTGGGCCCCTCGTAGCTCCACCGACCTACTTCTTTCGCCTATATATACTCTTATACCCTGTAAACATCCAGGGGAGCCACGAAACCACTTTTCCACCGCCGCAACCTTCTGTACCCATGAGATCCCATCTTGGGGCCTTTTTCGGCAATCTTCCGGAGGGGGATTCGATCACGAAGGGCTTCTACATCAACACCATAGCCTCTCCGATGATGTGTGAGTAGTTTACCACAGACCTTCGGGTCCATAGTTATTAACTAGATGGCTTCTTCTCTCTCTTTGGATCTCAATACAAAGTTCTCCTCGATCTTCTTAGAGATCTATTCGAGGTAATACTTTTTGCGGTGTGTTTGACGAGATCCGATGAATTGTGGGTTTATGAACTTGATTATCTATGAATATTATTTGATTCTTCTCTGAATTCTTATATGCATGATTTGATATCTTTGCAAGTCTCTTCGAATTATCGGTTTAGTTTGGCCTACTAGATTGATCGTTCTTGCAATGGGAGAAGTGCTTAGCTTTGGGTTCAATCTTGCGGTGCTCGATCCCAGTGACAGAAAGGGAAACGACACGTATTGTATTGTTCCATCGAGGATAAAAAGATGGGGTTTATATCATATTGCGTGAGTTTATCCCTCTACATCATGTCATCTTTCCCAATGCGTTACTCCGTTCTTATGAACTTAATACTCTAGATGCATGCTGGATAACGGTCGATGTGTGGAGTAATAGTAGTAGATGCAGAATCGTTTCGGTCTACTTGACACGGACGTGATGCCTATATTCATGATCATTGCCTTAGATATCATCATAACTATGCGCTTTTCTATCAATTGCTCGGCAGTAATTTGTTCACCCACCGTAATGCATGCTATCTTGAGAGAAGCCACTAGCGAAACCTATGGCCCCCGAGTCTACTTTACATCATATAAGTTTCCAATCTACAATTCTAGTTTATTATTTATATTGCAATCTTTATTTTCCAATCTATACAACCAAAAATACCAAAAATATTTATCTTATTATCTTTATCAGATCTCACTTTTGCAAGTGGCCGTGAAGGGATTGTCAACCCCTTTATTGCATTGGTTGCAAGGTTCTTGATTGTTTGTGCAGGTACTAGGCGATTTGCGTGTAGTCTCCTACTAGATTGATACCTTGGTTCTCAAAAACTTAGGGAAATACTTACACTACTTTGCTGCATCACCCTTTCCTCTTCAAGGGAAAACCAACGCATGCTCAAGAGGTAGCAAGAAGGATTTCTGGCGCCGTTGCCCGGGAGATCTACGCACAAGTCAAGACATACCAAGGACCCATCACAAACTCTTATCCCTCGCATTACATTATTTGCCATTTGCCTCTCGTTTTCCTCTCCCCCACTTCACCTTTGCCGTTTTATTCGCCCTTCTTCGTTCGCTTCCTTCTACTTGCTTCTTGTTTGCTTGTGTGTTGGATTGATGTTTGTCATGATGGCTCAAGATAATACTAAATTGTGTGACTTTTCCAATACCAACAATAATGATTTTATTAGCACTCCGATTGCTCCTATTACCGATGCTGAATCTTGTGAAATTAATGTTGCTCTGTTGAATCTTGTCATGAAAGATCAATTTTCTGGCCTTCCTAGTGAAGATGCCGCTACCCATCTAAACAACTTCGTTGATTTGTGTGATATGCAAAAGAAGAAAGATGTGGATAATGATACTGTTAAATTGAAGCTATTTCTGTTTTCGCTTAGAGATTGTGCTAAAACTTGGTTCTCTTCTTTGCCTAAAAATAGTATTGATTCGTGGGATAAGTGCAAAGATGCCTTTATCTCTAAGTATTTTTCTCCCGCTAAGATCATCTCTCTTAGAAACAATATTATGAATTTTAAGCAACTTGATCATGAGCATGTTGCACAAGCTTGGGAGAGGATGAAATTAATGATACGTAATTGCCCTACACCTGGTTTGAATTTATGGATGATTATAAAAAATTTTTATGCTGGATTGAATTTTGCTTCTAGAAATCTTTTAGATTCGGCCGCGGGAGGCACTTTTATGGAAATCACTTTAGGAGAATCTACAAAACTCCTAGATAATATTATGGTTAAATATTCTCAATGGCACACCGAAAGATCTACTTGTAAAAAAGTTCATGTGATAGAAGAGATTAATGTTTTGAGTGGAAAGATGGATGAACTTATGATTTTTTTGCTAATAAGAGTGTTTCTTCTGATCCTAATGATATGCCTTTGTCCACTTTGATTGAGAATAATAATGAATCTATGGATGTGAATTTTGTTGGTAGGAACAATTTTGGTAACAACGCATATAGAGGAAACTTAAATTCTAGGCCGTTCCCTAGTAATTCCTCTAATAATTATGGTAATTCCTACAACAACTCTTATGGAAATTTTAATAAGATGCCCTCTGATTTTGAGAGTAGTGTTAAAGAATTTATGATTTCGCAAAAGAATTTCAATGCTTTGCTTGAAGAAAAATTGCCTAAGATTGATGAGTTGGCTAGGAACGTGGATAGAATTTCTCTTGATGTTGATTCTTTGAAACTTAGATCTATTCCACCTAAGCATGATATCAATGAGTCTCTCAAAGCCATGAGAATTTCCATTGATGAGTGCAAAGAAAGAACCGCTAGGATGCGTGCTAAAAAAGATTGCTTTGTGAAAGCGTGTTCTTCTAATTTTCAAGATAATAATGATGAAGATCTAAAAGTGATTGATGTGTCTCCTATTAAATCTTTGTTTTCCAATATGAATCTTGATAACGATGGGACTAGAGATGAGTCGACTTTAGTTAAAAGGCGTCCCAATGATTTGGAGTTTTTAGATCTTGATGCAAAAATTGGCAAAAGTGGGATTGAAGAGGTCAAAACTTTACATAGCAATGAACCCACTATTTTGGATTTCAAGGAATTTAATTATGGTAATTGTTCTTTGATAGATTGTATTTCCTCGTTGCAAGCCGTGTTAAATCCTCCTCATGCTTATAGTCAAAATAAAGCTTTTACCAAACATATCGTTGATGCTTTAATGCAATCCTATGAAGAAAAGCTTGAATTGGAAGTTTCTATCCCTGGAAAACTCTATGATGAGTGGGAACCTACTATTAAAACAAAGATCAAAAAGCAGGAATGTTATGCTTTATGTGATTTGGGTGCTAGTGTTTCCACGATTCCAAAAACTTTGTGTGATGTGTCAGGTTTCCGTGAATTTGATGATTGTTCTTTAAATTTGCATCTCGTGGATTCCACCATTAAGAAACCTATGGGAAGGATTAATGGCGTTCTTATTGTTGCAAATAGGAATTATGTGCCTGTAGATTTCATTGTTCTTGATATAGATTGCAATGCTACATGTCCTATTATTCTTGGTAGACCTTTCCTTAGAACGATTGGTGCAATTATTGATATGAAAGAAGAAAAAAATTAGATTCCAATTTTCATTAAAGAAAGGCATGGAACAGTTTCCTAGGAAAAAATTAAATTACCTTATGAATCTATTATGAGAGCCACTTATGGATTGCATACCAAAGATGACAATACCTAGATCTATTCTTGTTTTTTATGCCTAGCTAGGGGCGTTAAACGATAGCGCTTGTTGGGAAGCAACCCAATTTTATTTTTGTTCCTTGCTTTTTGTTTCTGTTTAGTAATAAATTATACATCTAGCCTCTGTTTCGATGTGGTTTTATGTTTTAATTATTTTTTGTGCCAAGTAGGACCAATAGGATCTTCTTGGGTGATAGTTGTTTGATCTTGCTGGAAAAGACAGAAACTTTTCGTTCACGAAAATAATTGCTACAATTCACCAGAACATGATAAAATACCAATAATTTTTTCAGTAGATCAGTATACAAATTATCCAGGTTTTTTTAGTTTTTCAGAATTTTTCGAGTTCTAGAAGTATTCTAACAAATCAGATTGCTACAGACTGTTCTGTTTTTGACAGATTCTGTTTTCGTGTGTTGTTTGCTTATTTTGATGAATCTATGGCTAGTATCGGGGCGTATGAACCATAGAGAAGTTGGAATACAGTAGGTTTAATACCAATATAAATAAAGAATGAGTTAATTACAGTACCTTAAGGTGGTGGTTTGTTTTCTTATACTAAAGGAGCTCATGAGATTTTCTGTTGAGTTTTGTGTTGAGAAGTTTTCAAGTTTTTGGGTAAAGATTCGATGGATTATGGAATAAGGAATGGCAAGAGCCTAAGCTTGGGGATGCCCAAGGCGCACCAAGGTAAAATTCAAGGACAACCAAAAGCCTAAGCTTGGGGATTCCCCGGAAGGCATCCCCTCTTTCGTCTTCGTCTATCGGTAACTTTACTTGAGGCTATATTTTTATTCACCACATGATATGTGTTTTGCTTGGAGCGTCTTGTATGATTTGAGTCTTTGATTTTTAGTTTACCACATTCATCCTTGCTTTACACACCTTTTGGGAGAGAGACACATGAATCTGATTTTATTAGAATACTCTATGTGCTTCACTTATATCTTTTGAGCTAGATAATTTTGCTCTAGTGCTTCACTTATATCTTTTAGAGCACGGTGGTGGTTTTATTTTATAGAAATAATTGATCTCTCATGCTTCACTTATATTATTTTGAGAGTCTTTTAGAACAGCATGGTAATTTGCTTTGACTATAAAATTAGTCCTAATATGATAGGCATCCAAGATGGTATAATAAAAAACTTTCGTATAGAGTGCATTAAATACTATGATAAAATTGATACTTGATAGTTGTTTCCTATTGGATTGATGCCTTGGTTCTCAAAAACTGAGGGAAATACTTACGCTACTTTACTGCATCACCCTTTCCTCTTCAAGGGAAAACCAACGCAGTGCTCAAGAGATAGCAGCCATCACAAATCTGCTATGAATTCTATTTTGCGACTGAGACACCGCTGTGTTCTGCTCTCCTGCTGCCCGGAGTAAAGCTCGGATCTGCATCAAACCCCTACCAGCCTCCGACTGGGAAGGCTGAATTAACTCTGCTATACGGGCCGCAGCTGTGAGATTCTGAACCGGAGTGCGGTATACCTAAGGTTGAGGCGGGAAAAGTTGTCGCTGCCGTCGACTGGACTCAGGGATCCGCTGTCGAGCACGCTCGTCGAGTGCATGCTGAAGGTTCTCCAGTCGAGTGCGCTCATCCTAGTTGGCCAAGCGCGCCTCCTCCAAGGCCCAAGCCTCGGAGGTCTCCCCAATGATGGGCGTGTGGAGTGCCTCCATGTTGCGGCGGTGAAGCTCCTCCCTTTGCTATGAAGAAAGTGTTTCGGGGTGGTACTCTTCGTGAACGCGTGACGGATCGCCGCCACCGTCGCGACGGAAACTAGGCGGGCTATGCGGCGCGTCGACCATCAAGACTTCTGCCAAAGGATCGCTGCTGTCGCACTCGGATGCGGTCTCGACGGAGCCAGTCGACAGATCGAACAGGCCGTAGAGTGATTCGTCGGGCTCGATTGCTGCGACTTGGGGGGTGGTCGACTGGCGTGCCACCGCATGTTTTACCCACCGCTGAAGCCGCGAGCGACCAGATCGCTTACGGTGGCGAACAACGGGGAGTGAAGAAACTACGGGAGCCGACCGATATTGGGTCGACGGCTGCCGGAGAAGGATGCCACGAACGCACGCGCGAAAGTGCGTCGCCCCGCGGACGGGGAGTGTCTCGACGTCGAGGGGAGTCTCCTGGAGCCAAGCGGAGTCATCGGTGACGAAGACGAGTGCGCCAAGACGGATCTCACGGCCCTCAGCCAATCCACCGCCGGAAACCATGATGATGGGAATCGAAAAAATCGCAACCTCACCAAAAAGTCGCTAATACACATGCCCCACGGTGAGCGCCAACTGTCGTGGTTCTAAGACTGACAGTAGAATGGGGGGTAGGTATGAGGAGGCAAGATCCTAGCTATGGTCAAGTTGTACACACAAGATTTACGAGTTCAGGCCCTTCTCAGAGGAAGTAACAGCCCTACGTCTCAGTGCTCGGGAGCTCGGTCGATTGGATTGTGCGTGAAGTTATAGGGGGTCGAACCCTTGTCCCTGAGGAGGGGGGTGGCTTATATAGAGTTTGCCAGACCCCTCCGGCCCTCAGTTACACAGGGTTTAAGGTACATAAAGATAGGGCGTTACTGGTAACGCCAGCAATAAAGATACATGAATGACCATTAAGTCTACAGAGTAAACGCCCGACCATTGCTGTACAGTGTGACTTTAGATCTTCTAGTCGCCGAGTGACTATTGCTATGGTCGAGTGAAACTGAATCTTCCGAGTGGAATGCTTCTGGTCGAGTGGATGATGTTATCCCTTGAATGCTTCTGACTTTGGGGTAATGTCCTTGGGGAGGGTGTCTAGGTCAGGCCTATGACCCTACCCTAGGTACATGTCGCCATCAGCATCCAAACCCCGTGATACGATACGCTCTGCAACACATAAGCCTCCTTATATCTTCCTCAAAACAGCCACCATACCTACCTATTATGGCATTTCCATAGCCATTCCGAGATATATTGCCATGCAACTTTCCACCATTTCGTTTATTAAGACACGCCCCATCATTGTCATATTGCTTTGCATGATCAAGTAGTTGACATCGTATTTGTGGCAAAGCCACCCTCATAATTCTTTCATACATGTCGCTCTTGATTCATTGCATATCCCGGTACACCGCCGGAGGCATTCACATAGAGTCATATTTTGTTCTAGTATCGAGTTGTAATATTGAGTTATGAGTAAACAAAAGTGTGATGATCATCATTATTAGAGCATTGTCCCATGTGAGGAAAGGATGATGGAGACTATGATTCCCCCACAAGTCGGGATGAGACTCCGGACGAAAAAAGAAGAGGCCAAAGAAGCCCAAACAAAAAAAATGAGAGAAAAAGAGAGAAGGGACAATGTTACTATCCTTTTTCCACACCATTGCTTCAAAATAGCACCATGATCTTCATGATAGAGAGTTTCTTATTTTGCCACTTTCATATACTAGTGGGAATTTTTCATTATAGAACTTGGCTTGTATATTCCAATGATGGGCTTCCTCAAAATGCCCTAGGTCTTCGTGACCAAGCAAGTTGGATGCACACCCACTTAGTTTCTTTTGATGAGCTTTCATATATTTATAGCTCTAGTGCATCCGTTGCATGGCAATCCCTACTCCTCGCATTGACATCAATTGATGGGCATCTCCATAGCCCGTTGATTAGCCACGTCAATGTGAGACTTTCTCCTTTTTTGTCTTCTCACATAACCCCCATCATCATATGCTATTCCACCCATAGTGCTATGTCCATGGCTTGCGCTCATGTATTGCGTAAGGGTTGAAAAGACTGAAGCGCGTTAAAAAGTATGAACCAATTGCTCGGCTTGTCATCGGGGTTGTGCATGATGGGAGCATTTTATGTGGCGAAAATGAAGCATGGCCAAACTATATGATTGTTAGTGTACAAAAGTAGGGGCTCTCCTTTTGACCCCTTTACTTGTGCACGGGCAGTCAGAGCCACGCGCCGCGGCCACACCTAGCAGGGCAGAAGAGGGAAGCCGGAGATAAGCCGAAGCGCAAGACAACCAAGGCCACGCCAAGACCAGAAACACAGGAGAGCAAAAGGGCGAGGTGGACTCCCCCGACAAGACCCTTGCCGGGGCGGCCTCCGCGGCCCCGGCAAGAGCCTTGCCGGGGCAACTTGCCCGATGCCAGCAGAGCAGGCCACCCTTGAGCCCGTGCGTTCCAACGCCAGCCAACCAACTACATTGGAACTAGGGCTCGGGAGGCACCTCTGTGGTGGCATGCAGATCTTTGTCAAGATCATAAACATGTGAGATCAGATGAGGACCAGGAGACGGTGACCCTCGGCGGGATCCCATCCGAGGGAATCCAGAAGACCCCCGGCAAGAGCCTTGCCGGGAACGACTGCAACGCCACGGCAAGACCCATGCCGAGCCCCCGGCAAGACCCTTGCCGAGGGCATCAGCGGGGCCACTGCCAGGCCCACACCAGCCAAGACTCCACCGACCGTCCCCAAGCAGCTGCTAGCTCAACCAGCTGGGCAGGCACCTGCGTGGCGACGGGCGGCCTCTACACTAACTCAACAAGCACCTGCGTGGTGGCATGCAGATCTTCGTGAAGGCCCTGCCACCGCGCCACCTCAGCTGCCTGCCTGCCTACATGGCGCCGTACACATCGCTAGCCTGGGCGTGTGTCAAAGCGAAGCGGGGCGGCGACGGACGGGACGGGCCTCGTTCCCGTCCCCAATAAAGCTAAGGGACACCTAAACGATGCACTAAATGCATCTTATCCTGTAATACGGGTGATAAGCTCGCGCGCTGTACACCTTTCCACCTCCTGTGTGCCACTGTGGCGACCCCTTTTGCCTATAAAAGGAGGCCTGAGGCGACCAGGGGAGGGATTCGGCTCTTTTGGGCAAGTTACACCCCGTAGCTAGCTCAAGAACACAAGAACACTTAATATATCCACCAAAGCAGGACTAGGGTATTACGCATCCTCGCGGCCCGAACCTGGGTAAACGATCCGTGTGCTTCCTGTTAGACCTGCTCTTCTCACAACCCCACGCCCGCCAACCATAGAAGGGATTCCAGTGATCACATAGGTGTCGTTTCACCGACATCTTTGGCGCGCCAGGTAGGGGGCGCAGTCGTGAGAATCTGATCTAGCAGTTAGCCTAGCGGTTCTTCATCGCCATGGCTCCCAAGAAGAAGACGATCACGGCGATCGGCTCGTCGGGAGCCGAACGGCCCGTGCCAATGCGGATGAGCAGCGGGCCGGTCGCGGACAGAACCCGAGCCACGGCCCGCGAGCACCAGCATCGCTCTGGTAGTGAGAGCCTGGCGAGCGCCGTCGTTCGTGCGCCAGACGACGGGCCGCGCATCGCCAAATACAAAGACGGGGCTGGGCCCCCCGCAGGCGGCGTGGGGCCCTCCCGGGGTGTCGCTGTGCCCCCCTGCGGGCGGCGCAGTAGCCTCCAGGACGCCCACGCCGGCGCCCGCAGCGCGCTCCTCCCAGGGTGCACGCGACGAGCAGCGCCACCACACTGGAGACCCCGGACGCCGCCGTGGGAAGAGTCCTGTGCATCATCTGCGGGACGAAGGAGTCCAACATGCCCACCGAAGTGCTGGCGAAAATGGCACGCAGCCACTGGGCCGTGCTAGAGCTCCTTCTAACGTGGTTAGATGTTGAAGCGCGCCACGACCCACACATCTGTCGCCACCACCCACGCCAGCAGAAGCTTTGGCGCACGCGCAGCTGCTCCTCGACTTCCCTCCTGCTGCGGAGAAGCTCAACGAGTGGAGAGCCACCATCCGGAGCCTCGTCGCCATCGCCAATTAAGATGATCCGCGTCCGGCGGGGCCCTCGGGCCGGCGCTCTGTCGAGCCACCACATGTCAGCGGGGGGAGGACCGGGGGAGCTGCAGCCACAGTACACTCTCCTCCCCCGCGCCAGCTGCCGCCGGTGTCGATCCGTCGTGATGACGCATGTGATAACATTTCCATAGCGTTGTCCAACTCACGGACCCACCGCGACCAGCGCCAAGTTCTTCGAGAACGAGCCCACGAAGATGCTCGAACCACCATCGAGCGCCAGCGCGATACACGCCACCAGTCGGATAAGCGGGTGGGACCCGCTATGGACCACCCAACACCGGGGGGCTCCGGCGGCCTACCTTACGAGGTGGGTTGCCCAGCCTTTACCCGTGAGCTACTGCAGTTCCAGTGGCCATCCCACCGCACGTTCAAGCCCGACGTCGGCGAGATGTACAACGGCAAGACCCGTCCGTCAGAGTTCCTCAGCATCTACACCATCGCGATGCAAGCTGCCGGAGCTCGCGACGACAAGGTGCTTGCCAATTACTTCCCGTTGGCACTGAAGCCCAACGTCATGTCTTGGTTGATGCACTGGCCGGCGGATTCCATTTCTTCTTGGTTGGATCTGTGCCATGATTTCGTTGGTGCCTTCACCGGAGGCCACCAAGCTCATGGCCAGGCCAGTGATTTGCATATCATTCCCCAGAAGGAAGGAGAAACCCTGCGCAAGTACATCCAGAGGTTCAGCCGGGTGCAATACAACATCCCCGATGTTCATCCCGCCGCCGTGATTAGCACGTTCCATCAGAACATGCACAACCGCAAGATGCGCGAAGATCTAGCGATGAACAAGGTTAAGGATGTGGCCGAACTTTATGTTCTGGCCGATAGGTGCGCCCGGGCTGAAGAGGGAAGGAAGTACCCCGGCAAGGACGCTGGCGTGGAAACCGACTCTACTGATGAAGACACCGCCGGCCCGACGAAGAAGGGCCGATGTCGCAACAGGAAACGCAAGGACAAGACCGTGCTTGCCATCGAGGGATCCTACAGCACCGGCGCCGCTGATACGTCTCCAACGTATCTATAATTTTTGATTGTTCCATGCTATATTATATTCTGTTTTGGACATTAATGGGCTTTATTATACACTCTTATATTATTTTTGGGACTAACCTATTAACCGGAGGCCCAGCCCAGAATTGCTGTTTTTTTGCCTATTTCAGAGTTTCGCAGAAAAAGAATATCAAACGGAGTCCAAACGGAATGAAACCTTCGGGAACGTGATTTTCGGAACGAACGTGATCTAGAGGACTTGGACCCTACGTCAAGACATCAACCAGGAAGGCACGAGGTAGGGAGGCGCGCCTACCCCCAGGGCGCGCCCTCCACCCTCGTGGGCCCCACGTTGCTCCACCGACGTACTTCTTCCTCCTATATATACCTACGTACCCCCAAACTACCAGATACGGAGCCAAAAACCTAATTCCACCGCCGCAACCTTCTGTACCCGTGAGATCCCATCTTGGGGCCTTTTCCGGAGCTCCGCCGGAAGGGGCATCGATCACGGAGGGCTTCTACATCAACACCATAGCCTCTCCGATGATGTGTGAGTAGTTTACCTTAGACCTTCGGGTCCATAGTTATTAGCTAGATGTCTTCTTCTCTCTTTTTGGATCTCAATACAATGTTCTCCCCCTCTCTTGTGGAGATCTATTCGATGTAATTTTCTTTTGCGGTGTGTTTGTTGGGATCGATGAATTGTGGGTTTATGATCAAGTTTATCTATGAACAATATTTGAATCTTCTCTGAATTATTTTATGTATGATTGGTTATCTTTTCAAGTCTCTTCGAATTATCAGTTTGGTTTGGCCTACTAGATTGATCTTTCTTGCAATGGGAGAAGTGCTTAGCTTTGGGTTCAATCTTGTGGTGTCCTTTCCCAGTGTCAGTAGGGACAGATAGCGGTCGATGTGTGGAGTAATAGTAGTAGATGCAGGCAGGAGTCGGTCTACTTGTCTCGGACGTGATGCCTATATACATGATCATACCTAGATATTCTCATAACTATGCTCAATTCTGTCAATTGCTCAACAGTAATTTGTTCACCCACCGTAATACTTATGCTCATGAGAGAAGCCACTAGTGAAACCTATGGCCCCCGGGTCTATTTTCCATCATATTAATCTTCCAACAACAAGCTATTTCCATTGCCTTTTATTTTGCTTTTATTTTACTTTGCATATTTATCATAAAAATGCCAAAAATATTATCTTATAATATCTATCAGATCTCACTCTCGTAAGTGACCGTGAAGGGATTGAGAACCCCTTTATTGCGTTGGTTGCGAGGATTTATTTGTTTGTGTAGGTGCGAGGGACTTGTGCGTGGCCTCCTACTGGATTGATACCTTGGTTCTCAAAAACTGAGGGAAATACTTACGCTACTTTGTTGCATCACCCTTTCCTCTTCAAGGGAAAACCAACGCAGTGCTCAAGAGGTAGCAAGAAGGATTTCTGGCGCCGTCGCCGGGGATGCTTACGCAAGGTCAAGTCAAAGTTGGACTCCCGACAACGAGCCATTTCTGGCGCCGTTGCCGGGGAGTCTACGCAAAAGTCTACATACCAAGTACCCATCACAAACCCTTATCTCCCGCATTACATTATTTGCCATTTGCCTCTCGTTTTCCTCTCCCCCACTTCACCCTTGCCGTTTTATTCGCCCTCTCTTTTCCGTTCGCCTCTTTTTCGCTTGCGTCTTGTTTGCTCGTGTGTTGGATTGCTTGCTTGTCATGATGGCTCAAGATAATACCAAATTGTGTGACTTCACCAATACCAACAACAACGATTTCCTTAGCACTCCGATTGCTCCTCTTACCGACACTGAATCTTGTGAAATTAATGCTGCTTTGTTGAATCTTGTCATGAAAGATCAATTCGCCGGCCTTCCTAGTGAAGACGCCGATACCAATCTAAATAGCTTCGTTGATTTATGTGATATGCAAAAGAAGAAATATGTGGATAATGATATTGTTAAATTGAAGCTATTTCCTTTTTCGCTTAGAGATTGTGCTAAAGCTTGGTTTTCGTCTTTGCCTAAAAATAGTATTGATTCTTGCAATAAGTGCAAAGATTCTTTTATCTCTAAGTATTTTCCTCCCGCTAAAATAATCTCTCTTAGAAACGATATTATGAATTTTAAGCAACTTGATCATGGACATGTTGCACAAGCTTGGGAGAATATGAAATTAATGATACGTAATTGCCCTACTCATGGTTTGAATTTATGGATGATTATACAAAAAATTTATGCCGGATTGAATTTTGCTTCTAGAAATCATTTTGATAGAGAATAATAATGAATCTATGGATGTGAATTTTGTTGGTAGGAATAATTTTGGTAACAACACGTATAGAGGAAACTTTAATCCTAGGCCGTACCCTAGTAATTCCTCTAATAATTATGGTAATTCCTACAACAATTCTTATGGAAATTTTAATAACATACTTTCTGAATTTGGGACTAGTGTAAAAGAATTTATGAATTCGCAAAAGAATTTCAATGCTTTGCTTGAAGAAAAATTGCTTAAAGTTGATGAATTGGCTAGGAAAGTTGATATAATTTCTCTTGATGTTGATTCTTTGAAACTTTGATATATTCCTCCTAAGCATGATATCAATGAGTCTCTCAAAGCCATGAGAATTTCCATTGATGAGTGCAAAGAAAGAACCGCTAGGATGCGAGCTAAGAAAAATTGCTTCGTGAAAGCGTGTTCTTCTAATTTCTACGAAAATAAAGATGAAGATCTAAAAGTTATTGATGTGTCCCCTGTTAATTCTTTGTTTAGCAATATGAATCTTGATAATCATGGGACTAAAAATGATCTACCTTTACCTAGAAGGCGTTCCAAAAATTCTGAGTTTTTAGATCTTGATGCAAAAATTGGTAAAAGTGGGATTGAAGAGATCAAAACTCTAGATATTAATGAACCCACTATTTTGGATTTCAAGGAATTTAATTATGATAATATATCTTTGATAGATTGTATTTCCTTGTTGCAATTCGTGCTAAATTCTCCACATGCTTACACTCAACACAAAGCTTTTACTAAACATATCGTTGATGCTTTAATGCAATCTTATGAAGAAAAACTTGAGTTGGAAGTTTCTATCCCTAGAAAACTTTATGGTGAGTGGGAACCTACTCTTAAAATTAAAATTAAATATCATGAATGCTATGCTTTGTGTGATTTGGGTGGTAGTGTTTCCATGATTCCAAAGACTTTGTGTGATTTGTTAGGTTTCCGTGATTTTGATGATTGCTCTCTAAACTTGCACCTTGCGGATTCCACTATTAAGAAACCTAAGAGAAGAATTAATGATGTTCTTATTATTGCAAATAGGAATTATGTGCCCATAGATTTTATTGTCCTTGATATAGATTGCAATCCTTCATGTCCTATTATTCTTGGTAGACCTTTCCTTAGACGATTGGTGCAATTATTGATATGAAGGAAGGAAAGGCATGGAACACTTAAATAAAATAAAATTACCTTATGAATCTATTATGAGAGCCACTTATGGATTGCCTACCAAAGATGGCAATACCTAAATCTATCCTTGCTTTTATGCCTAGCTACGGGCGTTAAACGATAGCGCTTGTTGGGAGGCAACCCAATTTTTTTTATTTTTTTTGCTTTTTGCTTCTGTTTAGGAATAAATCTTTGATCTAGCCTCTGGTTAGATGTGTTTTTATGTTTTAATTAGTATTTGTGCCAAGTTAAACCTATAGGATCTTCTTGGATGATAGTTATTTGATCTTGCAGAAAATTCCAGAAACTTTCTGTTCACGAAAATAATTGTTAAAAATCATCAGAACGTTATAAAATATTAATTCCAATTGCTGCTGATCAATAAAAAAAAAATTAGGTCTTCCTATTTTGGCTGTATTTTTGGAGTTCGATAAGTTTGCGTTAGTTACAGATTACTACAGACTGTTATGTTTTTACAGATTCTGTTTTTTGTGTGTTGTTTGCTTATTTTGATGAATCTATGGCTAATAAAATAATTTATAAACCATAGAGAAGTTGGAATACAGTAGGTTTAACACCAATATAAATAAATAATGAGTTCATTACAGTACCTTGAAGTGGTGTTTTGTTTTCTTTCGCTAACGGAGCTCACGAGATTTTCTGTTAAGTTTTGTGTTGTGAAGTTTTCAAGTTTTGGGTAAAAGATTTGATGGATTAGGGAACAAGGAGTGGCAAGAGTCTAAGCTTGGGGATGCCCATGGCACCCCCATATAATCTAAGGACACCAAAAAGCCAAATCTTGGGGATGCCCCGGAAGGCATCCCCTCTTTCGTCTACTTCCATCGGTAACTTACTTGGAGCTATATCTTTATTCACCACATGATATGTGTTTTGCTTGGAGCGTCTTGTATTATTTGAGTCTTTGCTTTTTAGTTTACCACAATCATATTTGCTGTACACACCTTTTGATGAGAGACACACATGATTCGGAATTGATTAGAATACTCTATGTGCTTCACTTATATCTTTTGAGCTATATAGTTTTTGCTCTAGTGCTTCACTTATATCTTTTAGAGCAAGGTGGTGGATTTGTTTTATAGAAACTATTGTTCTCTCATGCTTCACTTATATTATTTTGAGAGTCTTAAACATCATGGTAATTTGCTTAATCCTAATATGCTAGGTATTCAAGACTAGTAAAAACTTTCTTATGAGTGTGTTGAATACTAAGAGAAGTTTGATGCTTGATGATTGTTTTGAGATATGGAGGTAGTGATATTAAAGTTGTGCTAGTTGAGTAGTTGTGAATTTTAGAAATACTTGTGTTGAAGTTTGCAAGTCCCGTAGCATGCACGTATGGTAAACGTTATGTAACAAATTTGAAACATGAGGTGTTCTTTGATTGTCCTCCTTATGAGTGGCGGTCGGGGATGAGCGATGGTCTTTTCCTACCAATCTACCCCCCTAGGAGCATGCGCGTAGTGCTTGGTTTTTGATGACTTTTAGATTTTTGCAATAAGTATGTGAGTTCTTTATGACTAATGTTGAGTCCATGGATTATACGCACTCTTACCCTTCCATCATTGCTAGCCTCTTCGGTACCATGCATTGCCCATTCTCACATTGGGAGTTGGTGCAAACTTCACCGGTGCATCCAAACCCCGTGATATGATACGCTCTTTCACACATAAACCTCCTTATATCTTCCTCAAAACAGCCACCATACCTACCTATTATGGCATTTCCATAGCCATTCCGAGATATATTGCCATGCAACTTTCCACCGTTCCGTTGATCATGACACGTTCATCATTGTCATATTGCTTTGCAAGATCATGTAGTTGACATAGTATTTGTGGCAAAGCCACCATTCATAATTCTTTCATACATGTCACTCTTGATTCATTGCATATCCCGGTACACCGCCGGAGGCATTCATATAGAGTCATACTTTGTTCTATTATCGAGTTGTAATCATTGAGTTGTAAATAGATAGAAGTGTGATGATCATCATTTTTAGAGCATTGTCCCAAGTGAGGAAAAAAATAAAAAAAATGAGAGAAAAAGAGAGAAGGGACAATGTTACTATCCTTTACCACACTTGTGCTTCAAAGTAGCACCATAATCTTCATGATAGAGAGTCTCTTGTTTTGTCACTTTCATATACTAGTGGGAAATTTTCATTATAGAGCTTGGCTTGTATATTCCAACAATGGGCTTCCTCAAATGCCCTAGGTCTTCGTGAGCAAGTAAGTTGGATGCACACCCACTTAGTTTCTTTTGAGCTTTCATACATTTATAGCTCTAGTGCATCCGTTGCATGGCAATCCCTACTCCTTGCATTAACATCAATCGATGGGCATCTCCATAGCTCATTGATTAGCCGCGTTGATGTGAGACTTTCTCCTTTTTTGTCTTCTCCACATAACCCCCATCATTATATTCTATTCCACCCATAGTGCTATATCCATGGCTCACGCTCATGTATTGCGTGAAGGTTGAAAAAGTTTGAGATTACTAAAGTATGAAACAATTGATTGGCTTGTCATCGGGGTTGTGCATGATGAGAGCATTCTCGTGTGACGAAAATGGAGCATGACCAAACTATACAATTTTGTAGGGATGAACTTTCTTTGGCCATGTTTTTCTGAGAGGATATAATTGCTTAGTTAGTATGCTTGAAGTATTATTACTTTTATGTCAATATGAACTTTTATCTTGAATCTTTCGGATCTGAATATTCATACCACAATTAAGAAGAATTACATTGAAATTATGCCAAGTAGCATTCCACATCAAAAATTCTATTTTCCATCATATTAATCTTCCAACAACAAGCTATTTCCATTGCCTTTTATTTTGCTTTTATTTTACTTTGCATCTTTATCATAAAAATACCAAAAATATTATCTTATCATATCTATCAGATCTCACTCTCGTAAGTGACCGTGAAGGGATTGACAACCCCTTTATTGCGTTGGTTGCGAGGATTTATTTGTTTGTGTAGGTGCGAGGGACTTGTGCGTGACCTCCTACTGGATTGATACCTTGGTTCTCAAAAACTAAGGGAAATACTTACGCTACTTTGCTGCATCACCCTTTCCTCTCCAAGGGAAAACCAACGCAGTGCTCAAGAGGTAGCAGCCGCCAAGAAGGCTAAGGCAGATGACCCTGGCAAGGAAATTGCCGGGTGCGCCGCTTGCCGGGCGTGGCGGCTGCCGACAAGTCGGGGGGCTCCGACAAGCAGTATTTCAAGATCCATCGCACCAAGGGCCACGACCTCCAGAACTGCCGATAGGTCGAGCTGCTTGCTGAGAAGCAAAAGGCCGAGTATGAGAGGCGGGACAAGGAGAAGGGCCAGGATGGTGCCGAAGGATCTGGCAAGAAGCGTGGCGGCCAAGGAGGCCGCCGCGGCAAGGACAACCAACAAGAGAGACCCGCTCGGGGCCGCGACAAGAAGCAAGAAGACGACGATCATGACGAGGACGACGAGTCCGGCGAACAAGAGTTTCAGAAGGCTACAGAGGCCATGTGCGTCGATGGAGGCGCCTTGCTGCATACTTCTCACCGCCAGCTCAAATAGTGGGCGCGTGAGATCACAGCAGCGGAGCCCTCGTTCGACGCTCAGAAGCCACTGAAGTGGTCCAGCACGCCCCTCATCTTTGACGCCGAGGACCACCCTGACCGCACAACTGCGGTCGGGTGTTTGCCGTTGTTGGTCTCACCAACGATATGCAACCTCAAGGTGAACAAGATGCTGGTCGACGGCGGGGCCGGTTTGAACTTGATCTCGCCCGTTGTGATCAAAAGGCTGCAAATTCCTGATGGAGACCTCGAGGAAATGGGCACGTTTCAAGGGGTCAACCCGGGAAGGAGCCAGCCGAAGGGGAAGGTCACATTGCCTGTGACGTTTGGAGGCGAGTTGAACTATAGGACGGAGAGGATTGTCTTCGATGTAGCCGAGATCCCCTTGCCCTACAACGGGATCCTCGGCCGCCCGGCACTAGCCAAGTTCATGGCAGCGTCGCACTACGCCTACAACACGCTGAAGATGCCTGGGCCGATGAACATCATCACCGTCCCCTCCGACAAGAAGGACGCGCTGATTTGCGCCGACCTACTCTACCGGGAAGCAGTTGCAGCAGCTGCCGCCAGGGCACTTGCTCTTGCCGATGAAGCCCCGGGAGGGAAGAAGAAGACCGGTAAGAACTCTGGCACCCACTCCGGCAAGCACACCTCTTTGGAGTGTTGTGCTACTGTCGAGGACGTGCCAAAGAGCTCCACCGGCAAGAGTAAGAAATCCAGAGCTGCGCCACCAGAGACCAAGAAGGTGTCCGTCAAGGGGGATGGTACGGGAGGGGCTTTCACCATAAGCTCCACCCTTGATAGCAAATAGGAAAGCGCGCTCGTCACTTTCCTGCGGGCGAATGTCGATGTGTTTGCGTGGCAAGCATCTGACATCCCCGGCGTTCCAAGGGAAGTGATTGAGCACCATCTTCCTGTCTGTCCCCATGCGCGACCCGTCAAGCAGAAGGTCAGGAAGCAAGCTTTGGAATGGCAGGAATTCATCACAGAGGAGATCAGAAAGTTGGAAGCAGCAGGCTTGGTGAGGGGAGTGCTCCATCCGACGTGGTTGGCCAATCTGGTGGTGGTGCGCAAGGCAAACGGGAAGTGGAGGCTGTGTATTGACTACACAGGTATCAATAAGGCTTGTCCTAAGGACCCCTTCCCGTTGCCGCGCATCGACCAGATTGTTGACTCCACGGTCGGGTGTGATCTGTTATCATTCCTCGACACCTACTCGTGCTACCACCAGACCTTCATGACAAGATAAGACGAAGAGAAGACAACATTCATCACCCCGTGTGGTACGTATTGCTTTTTACGGATGCCTTTCGGGTTGAAGAGTGCTGGTTCAACATTTGCAAGGGCAGTCCAAATTGGTTTTGAACCCCAACTACATAGAAATATGGAAGCCTATATGGATGACATAGTGGTCAAAACCAAGGACAGGGCAACTCTTGTACAAGACTTAGAAGAGACGTTTGCCAACGTGTGCAAGATCAACCTCAAGCTGGACCCTGAGAAGTGTGTCTTCGGCGTTCCATCTGGCAAACTTCTCAGGTTCTTTGTGTCGCAGCGTGGGATCGAGGAAAACCCAGACAAGATCAAGGCTATCGAGCAGATTGAGGCGCCCAAGCGGATCAAGGATGTGCGTCGGCTCATTGGCTGCATTGCCGCCATGAGCCGATTCATCTCCAAGTCTGCCTAGCGCGCCCTTCCCTTTTTCAAGATCTTGAAGAAGGCGGGCCCAATGGAGTGGACCCCAGAGGCTGAGGCGGCGTTGCAAGACCTGAAGAGATACCTTTCCTCTACACCAATACTAGTTGCGCCTAAACCACAAGAGCCGTTGCTGCTGTATCTGGCGGCGACGAATCAAGTGGTCAGCGCCGCGCTAGTGGCGCAGAGGGAGGTTGACGAAGAGGTAGTGGCAACAGCAGGACCGACAGACAGCAAGTCAGAGACTCCCCCGGCAGGGCCTGGTGCCGGCAAGGCAAGGCTCCCGGCAGAGTCTGACGCCATCAGGACAGAGCCCGCGTAGTCAAGTGGAGTGGTGCAGAAGAAGAAGATGATGCAGCACCCAGTTTACTTTGTCAGCTCCCTCTTGCAGGGGGCTAGGTCAAGGTACTCCGGTGTGCAGAAATTTCTCTTCGGCCTCCTTATGGCCTCGAGGAAGCTGCGTCATTACTTCCAAGCCCACGAGATTACTGTCGTCACCCGCCACCCGTTGCAACGGATACTGCACAACCCAGACGCAACCGGGAGGATCGTGGAGTGGGACTTGGAGTTATCAAGCTTTGGGTTGAAGTTTGAAAGTACTTCAACAATCCAAAGTAGAGTCCTGGCAGAGTTCATTGCAGAATGGACCTCAACGCCTGATGAAGAGGTCCAGGAGACCACTCTCCCCGGCAAGGAAACGGCTCGCGACTGGATTATGTACTTTGACGGAGCTTTCTCGCTGCAAGGCGCTGGTGCTGGTGTGCTTCTCGTGGCACCCACCGGAGAGCACCTCAAGTATGTAATCCAGATGCACTTTCCCAAGGAGATGTTCACCAACAACACCACCGAGTACGAGGGGATGCTTGCCGGTCTCAGGATCGCGGCAGACCTCAGAGTTAAAAAGCTCATCGTCAGGGGTGATTCGCAGCTTGTCGTCAGACAAGTCAACAAAGATTATCAGAGCCCATTGATGGAGGCCTACGTAGATAAGGTGAGGAAGCTGGAGGAGCGCTTTGATGGTATACAAGCGGAGCACGTTCCCCGAGTAGAGAACGACATCGCTGATTACCTATCAAAGCGCGCTGCATTCAAGCTGCCAGTGGAACCATGTACCTTTTTGCTTCGGTTAACTCAACCATCCGTCGAACCATCAACGGAGCAGAACAAGCGGAGGAAATCAGGCCCCGGCAAGTACTTTCCCGCTGAGCCCCCAGGGGCCGCCGCCAAGGGTGTTGTGGTGGACGCTGAGCCTGCCGAGGAGCGACCGACTCCGGCAGGCCGTCAAGCCCTGGCCGTAGAGACAGCCGCTCCCATGGCAGAAGAAATGCCTTTTGTCCTTACCGTCGAGCCCGAGGCTCCGGCATGGGCACAACATACCGTCCAATTCCTCCAAACAGGGGAGCTTCCTGAGGAGCAGGAAGAAGCAGAGAAGGTAGCCCGTCGGTCTGCTATGTATCAGTTCGTCGATGACGTCCTATACAGGAGGAGACCGAACGGTGTGAAATTGAAGTGCATTCCCCGGGAGGAAGGACTGGAGCTGTTGGCGGAGATACACGGAGGCATATGTGGCTCCCACATAGGGTCGAGGGCCCTTGCCGGCAAGGCGTTCCGGCAGGGTTTCTTCTGGCCCACTGCCCTCCAGGATGCAACGGCACTAGTAACCAAGTGTGAAGCATGTCAGTTCCTTCAAACAATCCCTCTCTCATGGCCATTTTCGGTCTGGGGGCTCGACATACTGGGCCCCTTCCCCCGTGCTGTCGGGGGCTTTGAGTACTTGTACGTTGCAATCGACAAGTTCACAAAGTGGCCAAAGGTGGAAGCAGTGAGGAAGGTGACAGCACAGTCAGCCGTCAAGTTCTTCAAGGGACTAGTCTGCCGTTTTGGTGTGCCAAACAGAGTCATCACCGATAACGGCACGCAGTTCACAAGCCACACCTTCATGCAATACACCCAAGACCTCGGCAGCAAGGTCTGTTTCGCCTCCGTGGCACACCCACGGAGCAACGGCCAGGCGGAGAGGGCAAATGCTGAAGTGTTGCGAGGCCTGAGGACAAAGACTTTTGACAGGCTGCACAAGAGTGGAAGGCGCTGGATTGATGAATTGCCGACGGTTCTTTCATCGATCAGGACGACGCCAAATTGAGCCACCGGCCAGACACCCTTTGCCCTGGTATACGGGGCAGAAGCAGTTCTCCCCACGGAACTCATATACGGGTCACCTCGAGTGCTCGCTTACGACGAGCTTGAGCAAGAGCAATTGCGGCAAGATGACGCAACGCTCCTTGAGGAAGATCGTCTTCGGGCGGCTGTGAGAGCAGCACGCTACCAGCAAGCCTTGCGCCGCTACCATAGCCGCAAGGTTCATGCCCGAAGCTTTGAGGAAGGTGACCTTGTTCTTCGGCGCGTTCAGTCGGCCAAGAATTCCAACAAGTTGACGCCGAAGTGGGAAGGCCCTTATCGGGTAATACGAGTCACCAGGCCCGGCGCAGTCCGCCTGGAGACCGAAGATGCTGTCCCAGTGAGCAACTCCTGGAACATCGAGCATCTACGCAAATTTTACCCATAAGGCGCGGCTTGCCGGGCCTCCCGGCAAGCCATCTTTTGTACAAGCTTTGCCGACAAGGCATGTAACCCTCTGTACAAAGCCAGGCGCAGACCCTGAGCATAAATAAACGAAGCGCTGTCGCCCTAAGTTATAGCATGCATGCTAGGTTGAGTCTCTCCCTCGGTTAGGGTTGATAGTGCTTAGCGGCGACTAACCCCTAGCCTAGAGGTCGAGTGTGCGTCTTTCTATCCTCTTTGGTTCGCAGGGTCCATAGACACTTCTGCTGAGCCGCTTGGGGGAAAGAGAATGGACCGGTGCTCCGGCCCCGGCAAGCCAAGACTGCCGGGGGCTGAAGACACGAGGATCCAACCACGGCAAGCCAAGGTTGCCGGGGGCTGCGGATTCAGATAAGTCTTTCGTCCCCTGTTATGCTTTCTCATATGGAACTGGGACAAATGAGACCTCGTTTCACTCCAAAACCACCGTGCTCCCCCTTCTTCTTGTATCTAAGCCACTGGGATAGAACCGGGTCGCAGTCGCGGTTGCTAGGAAACACGAGGGGCCTAACTCTACTTCGCCCTACCTCCGCCAAGAGCGCGAGAATGGTCGACCGAAGTGGGGGGACGGCAAGGCCTGTTGCCGGGCGACAATGTTTATCTTAGAAATAACACGGACTCGTTCCTTGGCATGGGCCTCGCTCACGCACAATGAACCCGGCAAGAACCCTTTTTCATTAAAAATGTCCCATGCAGGTACAGTTTGTACGGAATAAAAACATTAACAAGGGGATTACAAGTTTTAAATCTAACAAGTGCCCGCAGGCTTACAAACTAAAAAGAGATAATGTGCCCGTAATCCCTTTCTTGTCCCTCTCCTCAGAGGTGGAACAAGACAGCAGGAGGGCAAAAGGGGCGCCTAGGCGAGGTCCGAGGAGCAGAAGGCACCAAGAGAACATCTTGGTGCCGGGAAAGGAGCTGGAAGACGAGGCAGCGGGCCGGCAATACGCGATGAAGGCGTCGGTGCCCGCGTACTCCGACTTGACGGCCGCCACCCGCCTTCTTCGCCTTCTTCGGCCCTCCCACGCTAGCCGCCCAAAGAGACGAAGGGGAGCGCCCCGATGGAGAGCTTGGCGAGGAAGGCCCTCGGCAGGGCGCGAGGCCGAGGGAGGGGCAGCGCGGTCAGTCGAAGTCAGGGTCGACATCCTGCCGCTCGACTCCCTCGTCGTCACTGTCGCTGTCCTCCTCGTCACTCCCGCTCGAGGAGGAATCTTCATTGTCGGAGGAGCTCTCCATGCAGCACTTTAGGCGAGTTCCAAGATCTCCGAAGACCTTGACGGAGAGCAGGCCGCCCTCCATTAACTTGAAGTAGAGGACGAGCCCCGCCGTCAGGCTATGGATGCGAGCAAATGTCTTCCACCCGCGACGGAGGTACATAACATGAGGAGCGGGGAAGTCGACGTCGACCTGCGTGCCGCCGTTCCCGCAGCCCCTCATGTGCAATCTGAGGGTCTGGGGTGGGTCGAGCTCCATTTCCCGAGCAAAGGGGGTAGGGAGACGGAGACGACGACGCGGTGGCCGGCGCAGCCTGATGAAGAACTCCCGAGGTTGGTCCCCGACATGGCCCTCCATCACGGGTGGCATCGCCGGCGGAGGCACGGGCATCGCGCCGCCTCGTCCCCCTCTCCCCTGACCGCCGCGGCGACCTCGACCTCGCCCCCTCCCCCTTCCTCTCGTAGCCAGCTCCGCCGCCGCGAGCTCGTGGGAAGGAGGAACACGCTGCCGAGCAGCGACCCTCGCCCCCACCGTTGAAGGGCCTGCGCGGCTGCGCCCCCTCTCGCCATGATGGTTGGAAGGGAGGAGCGGAAGTGGAAGAAGATGGATGCTGGGAGAATGTGGGGGTGCCATTCCTCCTCCCCCCTCTTATAAAGGGGCGGGGTCGAGGCTCGGCCGCCCTGCTCAGCCAATCCGGTCATCGGGGGCGCAGGGAATCAGGACCGACCCGCTGCCCCAATCGGTGACGGCCCGGTTTCCTACCTCCACCGCCTGCCACCTGCATGAAAGGCACGTGGCGAGCGAGCAGAGTCGAAGGGACGGGTGAGGCGACCGTTCCCCATCCCGTGATCATGGGGCGTGGGCGCCTTAAAGACCGAGACCCGAGTACACTCAGTAAATGAGCCGCGCCTCCACGCCTCCCTCTTTTTATGGGGAAGGCGCGAGCCGCCTCTTTACTGCGATGTGACGCATGCGTGCGGGAACCACCCCACGCATGACCCCCACGTCACGCACGACCCTCCACGTCACGCGTTCAACGCGGGTCATGGGGAAGCGCAACGGACGAAAAAGTTACTGCGGTAAAATCTGCCCCACCTGCCCGCGCACCATTCTGGGCCTGGCCCAACAACGCGTTCGCTTATGTGTGGCCCAGGCCCGGGGGCTCCTGTTGGTGTACAAAAGTAGGGGCTCTCCTTTTGACCCCTTTACTTGTGCACGGGCAGTCAGAGCCACGCGTCGCGGCCACACCTAGCAGGGCAGAAGAGGGAAGCCGGAGAGAAGCCGAAGCGCAAGACAACCAAGGCCATGCCAAGACCAGAAACACAGGAGAGCAAAAGGGCGAGATGGACTCCCCCGGCAAGACCCTTGCCGGGGCGGCCCAGGCAAGAGCCTTGCCGGGGCAACTTGCCCGATGCCAGTAGAGCAGGCCACCCTTGAGCCCGTGGGTTCCAACGCCAGCCAACCAACAACATTGGAACCAGGGCTCGGGAGGCGCCTCTGTGGTGGCATGCAGATCTTTGTCAAGATCATAAACATGTGAGATCAGATGAGGACCAGAAGACGGCGTCCCTCGGCGGGATCCCAGCCGAGGGAATCCATAAGACCCCCGACAAGCACCTTGCCGGGAACGACTGCAACGCCACGGCAAGACCCTTGCCGAGCCCCCGGCAAGACCCTTGCCGAGGGCATCAGCGGGGCCATTGCCAGGCCAGCACCAGCCAAGACTCCACCGACCGTCCCCAAGCAGCTGCTAGCTGAACCAGCCGGGCAGGCACCTGCGTGGCGACGGGCGGCCTCTACACCAACTCAGCATGCACCTGCGTGGTGGCATGCAGATATTCGTGAAGGCCCTGCCATCGTGCCACCTCAGCTGCCTGCCTGCCTACATGGCGTCGCACGCATCGCTGGCCTGGGCGCGTGTCAAAGCGAAGCGCGGCGGCGACGGACGGGACGGGCCTCGTTCTCGTCCCCAATAAAGCTAAGGGACACCTAAGCGATGCACTAAATGCGTTTTGTCCTGTAATACGGGCAATAAGCTCGCGCGCTGTACACCTTTCCACCTCCTGTGTGCCACTGTGGCGACCCCTTTTGCCTATAAAAGGAGGCCTGAGGCGACCAGGGGAGGGATTCGGCTCTTTTGGGCAAGTTACACCCCATAGCTAGCTCAAGAACACTCAATACATCCACCAAAGCAGGACGAGGGTATTACGCATCCTCGCGGCCCGAACCTGGGTAAACGATCCGTGTGCTTCCTGTTAGACCTGCTCTTCTCACAGCCCCGCGCCCGTCAACCGTAGAAGGGATTCCAGTGATCCCATAGGTGTCGTTTCCCCGACAATTTTTTTGTAGGGATAAGCTTTCTTTGGCTATGTTATTTTGATAAGACATAATTGCTTGGTTAGCATGCTTGAAGTATTACTATTTTTATGTCAATATTAAAACTTTGTCTAGAATCTTGTGGATCTAAGCATTCATGCCATAATAAAGAGAATTACATTGAAAAATTATGTTAGGTAGCATTCCACATAAAAAATTCTGTTTTATCATTTACCTACTCGAGGACGAGCAGGAATTAAGCTTGGGGATGCTTGATACGTCTCCAACGTATCTAAAATTTTTGATTGTTCCATGCTATTATATTATCTGTTTTGGATGTTTAATGGGCTTTAATATACCTTTTTATATTATTTTTGGGACTAACCTATTAACTGAAGGCCCAGTGCAATTTGCTGTTTTTTTTTGCCTATTTCAGTGTTTCGCAGAAATGGAATATCAAACGGAATCCAAACGGAACGAAACCTTCGCGAGGATCTTTTTTGGGACAAATGCAATCTAGGAGACTTGGAGTGGACTCCAAGGAAGAAACGAGGCGGCCACGAGGCAGGAGGGCGCGCCCCCCACCCTCGTGGGCCCCTTCTAGCTCCATCGACCTACTTCTTTCGCCTATATATACTCTTATACCCTCAAAACATCCAGGGGAGCCACGGAACCACTTTCCCACCGCCGCAACCTTCTGTACCCGTGAGATCCCATCTTGGGGCCTCTTCCGGCGATCTGTCGGAGGGGGATTCGATCACGGAGGGCTTCTACATCAACACCATAGTCTCTCTGATGATGTGTGGGTAGTTTACCACAGACCTTCGGGTCCATAGTTATTAGCTAGATGGTTTCTTCTCTCTCTTTGGATCTCAATACAAAGTTCTCCTCGATCTTCTTGAGATCTATTCGATGTATTACTTTTTGCGGTGTGTTTGCCGAGATCGGATGAATTGTGGGTTTATGAACTTGATTATCTATGAATAATATTTGATTCTTCTCTGAATTCTTATATGCATGATTTGATATCTTTGCAAGTCTCTTCGAATTATCGGTTTAGTTTGGCCTACTAGATTGTTCGTTCTTGCAATGGGAGAAGTGCTTAGCTTTGGGTTCAATCTTGTGGTGCTCGATCCCAGTGACCGAAAGGGAAACGACACGTATTGTATTGTTGCCATCGAGGATAAAAAGATGGGGTTTATATCATATTGCTTGAGTTTATCCCTCTACATCATGTCATCTTGCCTAATGCGTTACTCCGTTCTTATGAACTTAATACTCTAGATGCATGCTGGATAGCGGTCGATGTGTGGAGTAATAGTAGTAGATGCAGAATTGTTTCGGTCTACTTTACACAGACGTGGTGCCTATATTCATGATCATTGCCTTAGATATCATCATAACTATGCGCTTTTCTATCAATTGCTCGGCAGTAATTTGTTCACCCACCGTAATACATGCTATCTTGAGAGAAGCTACTAGTGAAACCTATGGCCCCTGGGTCTAGTTTACATCATATAAGTTTCCAATCTACAATTCTAATTTACTATTTATTTTGTAATCTTTATTTTCCAATCTATACAGTAAAAAAACCAAAAATATTTATCTTATTATCTTTATTAGATCTCACTTTTGCAAGTGGCCGTGAAGGGATTGACAACCCCTTTATCGCGTTGGTTGCAAGGTTCTTGATTGTTTGTGCAGATACTAGGCTACTGGATTGATACCTTCGTTCTCAAAAACTGAGGGAAATACTTACGCTACTTTGCTGCATCACCCTTACCTCTTCAAGGGAAAACCAACACATGCTCAAGGGGTAGCAGACACACCGATTTTCGGACTCTATATGCATTTCCTGTAATTAAAATACCAACAACGCCTACGCCGATACCCGCACCTCACACCCTAAATGTTTGAAAATTCTCCCCATTTCTCGGACAATCAATGAAAACTCGCAAAGCGACACACAAATGATCTTGCTAACACCCACATCTAGTTGCGGCACAGTTTTGATATATATGCACTAAATGCATGGTAAATGCAAAAAATGTCTTAAATATAGCAAACGAGACTTGAAATGCGCCACAAAATCAAACATAGGGTATAATGGTCATTGCTTACCGTGGGAAAAAATTCGAGGCGAAACGATGAACTAACGTCTTCATTCGAACAAAACTATGTTGTTAGTTGATGTAAATGTTTTCAAATAGCACACGGTTCATTCATGAAAGCCATGTGCCGACCACAAAACTGTTGATGATGGCCCCCTCCTACTGCGTGCGCAATGTGAGTCGTGTGTTCTGATTGGCCAGAACCCAAGCCCCACGGACCGTACATCTGCACCGTTGGATGCTCCCAGATAGAACGGCAATCCTCATCCCTTTCATCAGCACATGAAGTTGCGGTTGGGATTTGATTTATATGCACAAAATTCACGGTAAATGCAAAAAATGGCTTAAATATAGCAAACGAGACCTAAAATGCGCCAAAAAGTCAAACCTGTGGTATAATGGTCATTGAAGACCGTGGAAATTTTTATGAGGTGAAACTATGAAGTCACCGGTCAGTGGAGTTTGAATTGCCACTTCTCCTTTGGAAACTATGTTCCTTCTTGTGAGATACTCCGGTTTTCAAGGAGAGATCATCAAAACTTGTGCCAAACTTTACCAAAAAATCCACGGGTTTGTGAGAGCACGCCACAATGACAGACCGATTTTCTTGATTTTTGGACTCCATCTGCATTTCCTGTAATTAAAATACCGACATGGCCTACGCCGGTGGCCGCACCTCGCAGCCGAAATGTTTGAAAATTCTCCCCGCTTCTCGTATAATGGATGAAAACTCGCAAAGCGACACACAAATGATTCGTACACCTTCTTTGCTAACACCCACATGTAGTTGCAGTAGGGTTTTGATTTTATATGCACTAAATGCATGGTAAATGCAAAAAGTCTTTTAAATATAGCAAACGAGACCTGAAATGGGCTAGAAAATCAAACCTAGGGTATAATGGTGATTGCTTACCATGGGAAAAATTCGAGGCGGAACGATGAAGTCACCGACGATTGGAGTCCGAATTGTCGCGTCTCCTTTTGGAAAATATGATCCTTTTTGTGAGATGCTCCGGTTTCCAAGGAGCGATCATCAAAACTTGAGCCAAACTTTACCAAAAAATTTCCGTGG